>NC_080421.1:39718119-40023119 GCF_029873635.1 Malania oleifera | reverse complement strand
TGTATTTATATGGTATTTCATAAGACTGAAAATACACATTCATGTTATAGACACCCCAATTTTAACTAGGACTTTTCGAGGAGACCTCGTGTCAAACCCTCCCCCACATAGCTTGTGGGTCCCACATATCTCCATTAGGCCCCACATGGCTTGTGGGCCCCACATCCCACCTAGAACGCTAGCTTAGATTCCTATATCCGGTGCACATTACCCTCTCTAACACTAGCATGGATTCCTACATCCGGTGCACATTACCCCCTTTGGTACGCTAGCTTAGATTCCTACAACTAGTGCACGTTACCCTATTTGGTACGCTAGCTCGGATTCCTACATATGGTGCACGTTACCCTCTCTAACGCTATCTTGGACGCCTACAATCCTCCCGCGGCTTGTAGGTCTCACAATGCTTATGGGCCCCATATATCTCCATTGGGCCCCACATCTCCTGGTACACTAGCTCGGATTCCTACATACAGTGCACGTTACCCCCTTTGGTATGCTAGCTTGGATTCCTACATCTGATGCACGTTACCCCATTTTGGTATACTAGTTTGGACTCCTACACCCGGTGCACATAACCCTCTCTAACGCTATCTCAAACTCCTACAATCCTCACATAGCTTGTAGGCCCCACTTGGCTTGTGGGCCCCCATATCCCACTTGGAACATTAGCTTGGATTCCTACATTTGGTGCATGTTACCCTCTCTGACGCTAGCTCGGATTCCTACATCCGGTGCACATTACCCCCTTTGGTATGCTAACTTGAATTCCTACATCCGGTGCATGTTACCCCCTTTGGTACGCTAGCTTGAATTCCTACATTCAGTGTACGTTACCCCATTTGGTACACAAGCTCGGATTCCTACATCTAGTGCATGTTACCCCACCTAGAAGGCTACTACATCCGGTGCACGTTACCCTCTCTAACGCTATCTTGGACTCCTACAATCCTCATGCGGTTTGTAGGCCCCACGCAGTTTGTGTGACCCACATATCTCCATTGGGCCCCACATGGCTTGTGGGTCCCACACATCTCCATTGAGCTCCACACAGCTTCATGGACCCCCATATTATTATTACTGTTATTATTATTATTATTATTATTATTATTATTATTTAACTTATAAAATGCAAGCATACTTTGTTCCTCACCACATGCATTGTCCCCCTTATTATTATTCACCACATGCATTGTTCCCCTTATTATCATTCATCTCATACTATATTCCTCTCATTATTATTCATCTCATGCACTGTCCCCCTCATTTTCATTCATCTCATGTTATATTTTCCTCATTATTATTCATCTCATGCATTGTCTCCCTCATTATTATTCATCCCATGTTATACTCCGCTCATTATTATTCACCCCATGCATTGTCCCCCTCATTATCATTCACCTCATGTTATATTTCCCTCATTATTATTCACTCCATGCATTGTCTCCCTCATTATTATTCACCCTATGTTTTGTTTCCCTTATCATTTTTCACTCCATGCTTTGTTCCCCCTATAATTACTCCCTTATGTCTTGTTTCCCATGCTTGCCCCACGCTAAGTTTATAAATAACCTTCTCATTTTAAGCACAAAAGAGGAGTTTTTTTTTTTTTTGGGAGGGGGGATATTGAAGTCTTATATTGTTAAGTTTGTTTCTCTCTTTGTGAGTAAGCAGTAAGGCTATATTTCATTCTATCAGGAAATTTAGTGGTCGACAAATCCTGTTTCCTACTGTCGCTGAGTCATCTCACTTGAAGAAAGTGCTCTGTAGCGCCGTAACTCATAGGTCAGGAACCATCCCCAAAAGGATGCTATAGACAGGCCTCTAGAAGACTAACCAACAGGACAAGAAGACCGGAAGAGAGGAAGACAAAAGGTAAAACTACTAGGTCTATCCTTTCTTAATCACATTCTAAAATGTGATAGAATATTTATGGAATTGTGAATGCGGGAATTCAAGCTCAACGTTAGGTTCACCCCCCCCGAACCGGTTGGCGCTGGTCTTCTTCATTTTATATATTTAGTATCATTTCAATGCTTGAAAAGTTCACAAAAATCCATAAAAAAAAAAAATGTCAAAAAAATCACAAAATTTTTTAGAAAATCCCAAAAATATTTTCAAACTTTGATTTTCATGATTTTTTTCTTAATTTTATTTATGCTATTTTAAAGTTCGGGAAAAATATTGAGAGAATCACAAAAAATATTTTCATACTTAGAAAAAATCCCAAAAAATATTTTCTTAGGCCCAGAAAATTGTTTCCACCTCGAACAAATTCTAAAAACCTACCGCAATATTACTTTTTACTTAGAAAATTCTATACAGATTTCAAAACCCCGGGAGTGTATTTTTGTAAATTATTTTCTCGATTTTCCGATCCCTATGATTGCAACAGAGGGACATGAGCTTTTAAAGCTTCCCGTGCTTTAGTTATGAGGGAATATGTATACTATATTATTTATTCCTTTGTTTGCATTTTGTAAATTCACAAAGGGAGGAATCTAAATGGTAAAAATTACCTCTGCTAACTAATCTCTTTAAAGTTAATGTGAATAACGTTGAAGGTCACTTCTTCCATTACAATGTCTCTCTTTCTTATGAAGATGGTCGATCACAAATTAAGCTGTTCAAGCTTCGTATACTCTGATTCTGAGGGAGTATATACATGTTGTATATTTATGTGATTCATTTATTTGCATTTTTTTTCGTTTTTGTACATTTCTTAAATTCCTAAAAAGAAGTAATCTTAAAGGCTTATTAAGTTTGGTTTAAGGGATAATTTTTGATTAATTTGGTACCGTTCGTAAGAACGAGCGTGCATGGGGTGCTAATACCTTCCCCTTGCATAACCGTACTCCCGAGCCCGACTCTGGTAGCGTAGACTGATTCTACCCTTAATTGGGTAGTAATCAAGTGTTCTAACCACACTAAAAGGTTAGTGATGAGTCCATTACACCATTTTTCACAAATATTTAAATTCACTTTTCATTCGCCTCGTTCCGCTTCTAGACGTCGTGACAGCTTGGCGACTCCGCTGGGGATACTTGAGAGTCGAGCCAGTAATTAATTAAGAATTATCCCAATTTCAAATATAATAAGTCTTTTTGGTTACTCCACCATATTTTGTACATAATATTTGATTACATTGATTGTTTCCATGGTTATTTGAATAAGCATGTGATTAATACTTTATTAAGCATATGATTGATTGTGAATACTTTAAATAAGCATACTACTTTGTTTCCTTTGTTGTTTTATTAAGCATGAGATTACTTGTGAATATTTTGTTTGAATACGCATGAGATCACTTGTGAATGTTTTGATTAAATAACATGTGGATGAATGTGGGATAGAGGGTATAGGCTAAAATGGATGGACTCACACACTTGCGCACACCCTATACCCAGGTTTTCCTACTAGGACTAGATAGGGGTGTAATAGCATTTGTCCCTTCATAGCTAAAGCTTGATGGGACCCGCGAAGCACTCCGCTCAGTGCGAGTTTTGTTTAGACCTCTGTGAGGGAGGATAGAGTCTCAATTTGGGAACCTATTTTCCAATAGGAAATAGAGCCTAACCACACATGATTGTCTAAAATCCCTCACCTAGGATAGAGTCTTGAAAAACCATGTGTACATACTTACCCTGGGATAGGGACATGAACCACATCCTTCTCCACAGGTTGTAATCCATGTCTGTTGTATATATGATTGACAAATGTTTTTTGTTGTGTTGTACATTCTGCATCCATTTACGCATCTATATCATTTGCCCGATGTTTCGAGATAAACCCAATTCATTTATGAAAAAATCAAATTTTATTTCCCAACGTACCTTGCCATGGGAAAAATGGATCATTCCTAGTATCATTAATGGATAAGGTTTTTCCCAGAACTCTGGCCGAATGATTATTTAAGCTGTATTACACGCATCCATGCATAATGAGATTTCCTCTCCAATGGGCCGATAATCACGTTCCAACTTCCAATCAAGCCAAATTAAAATCCAAAATTCCAACATTAAGCCCACCTCTACCCACCCTTACTATACTAAAAGTAAGGCAAGGACTATGGCTAAGCAAGTGGAAGACAGAATTACGGGCCTTGAACGAGGGCAAGAAGAATTGAATGACAAAATGAGTAAGATCTTGGACCAACTAATAGGCAAAGGGAAAGCGGTGCAGCTACAAGATGAGGAGACGGATTCAAACCCTACTCATCCTTCAGGGTTCACCCCAGTCCATGGGCAAACATCAGTACAACCACTAGTTGCCACAGAAAACCCCCTACCGAATAGTGCTTCATTCATTCCTACTCCACCAATGCTAGGAATTCAAGCGATTGGAGTACCCCCGATAATGATGACAGATGCAGGGGTAAGTAGAATCGCAACTGAGCGTCGCTGTGATGTGCTTGAAGAATGGTTAAGATCCATTAAACGCTCTAATTCATTCGGATCTGTTAATCCAGTGGACCTCTACCTAGTACCGAAAGTGGTCCTACCACCGAAATTCAAGATCCCAGGCTTTGAGAAGTTCGACGAAACCCAGTGTCCTCAAACCCATTTGAGATTGTAAAGCCAAGCGATGGCGGCGCACTCAAACAACGAAAAATTGATGATACACTACTTTCAGAGCAGTTTGACAGGGTCGGCCATTCGTTGGTACATATAGCAAGATAGGACCCGGGTTCACACTTGGAAGGACTTGGCCAATGCCTTCATGGTCCAATACTGTCATGTGGTGGAAATGGCGCCAAATCGAATGACCTTACAAGAGATGGAGAAGAAGCCCTCGAAAACATTCAGAGAATACACTTATCGATGGAGGGACATAGCTATTTAGGTCGACCCTCCAGTAAATGACCGCGAGGTTATCTCTTTGTTTGTGGGCACATTGAAAGACCCCTACCGTGGTCATCTTCGAGAAGCAACTCCCCATGATTTCATGGACATTGTAGCCGTAGGAGGGAGGATTAAGGCGGACATCAAGGCAAGCCTGGTCAAGGATGGTAATGCTGAGAGTGGTCCGAGTAAGAAGTGAACTGGTAGGAAGAAAGATGAGGAAGCACAAATGGTTCAAAGGCATTATTACCAAAGCATACGAAACTAGGGACGTAGGAGAAACTCTGTTTTTGAAGCCCCCATTCATCAAATAGCACATGCAAATGCAAAGCCTCAGATGATTGCTCCAAGACTCATGCCAAATCAACAGAATACTCAGACACCGCAAAAAGGTCCTAACAGGGTAGAGCCAATTCCCATGACCTATTTAAAGTTGTTCCCTCAGTTGCTCAAAAGAAAGCTCATCGAGGTAATCCCTGGAGTAGCTATATGACATCCCCTGCCGCAATGGTATGAACCAGATGCTCGGTGTGCGTATCACTCTAATTCTCCTGGCCACACCATGGATCATTGCTAGCCATAGCGCCAATCTCTAAAGCTCCTTACCGAATGGCTCCAATAAAATTGGGAGAATTAAAGGACCAGTTGTAGGATTTATTGAATAAAGGGTTTATCAAACCTAGTGTATCGCCCTGGGGAGCTCTAGTGTTTTTTGTGAAAAAGAAGGACGGGTGTATGATGATGTGCATAGATTACAGGGAAATAAACAAAGTAACAATTAAGAACAAGTATCCTCTACCCCGTATAGATGACTTATTTGATCAGCTTTGAGGTATACGAGTCTATTCCAAGATCGACCTCAGGTCATGTTATCACCAGGAGAAAGTTAAAATTGAGGACATAGCACGCCCTGAACCCAATAATGGAACCGAGAGGTGAATTAGTAACCTAACATGTCCCTGTATCATACAATTCCAACAATACAGCACAATGAATGAGGGTCTGATCCCATGGGGTTTCTAGGCACCCTATACACATTCACACACACAATAGATACACAGCGGAAGAAAAGTCTCTTTATACATATTCTGTACCATACCAGAGTCTATACAAAGGATTTAAACTCCACAAAATACAACACAAACCTAGGTTTCGGCCAAAACCACCAAAAGACAACCCAGTACAGTTCTAGTACTTACCCAAGTACCACTTGCAGTACACCAACCACTACGCTCCCACACCAGGACGCTAGTTCTGGTTACTCGAAGGACATGTAAAATATGTATGTACACCAGGGGTGAGACACCTCTCAATAAGAAAGAATCAGGTTATATCAGTGTGTGGCATATGAGTGTTATCATGACATACTAACGTGCATAGCTCAAATAGTCAAAACAGTTAAAACCAGTTCCAGTATTTTCACAAAACAAAAATACAATCTGGTGTCGTCACACCCTTTGGCTCGAAACCGGACTGTCTAGTGGTATTTCACACCGTTCGGTAAAAATCGATGATCTGGTGGTATTTCACACCGTTCGGTAAAAATCGATGATCTGGTGATATCTCACACCCTTCAGCAATAGCCGGCAGTCTAGTGATATTTCATACCCTTCGGCAAACGCTAGTGCCCTCGGTAACCTGGCATAGCATCAGCCCACAATGTTGAGCCGATGTAGATCTGGTGTTCACACACCCTTCGACAAAAGCCGGCCGATCTAGTGGTTTGTGCACTCTTCGGAAAAAGCCGGATTTCAAAACCTGAAACAATTCGTAACCCCGTTCCTATTTCACCAAAACACCACTTATGCATGCTCATATAACCAAACAAATCCACACCCATTTGGTAATCTAAAATCATGATTTTCCAAACACATACAGTTTTAACAAGTCAAGGTACGACCATCCCTATAACACAATATATATCACAATATATCTATAGTTTTCCAACAAAACCAGGGATGCAACCCAATACCCCCTTTTTCCCAAAACTGTAACATGAAAACCCTATAATTTTACCTATTAGATTTCCCCAAATGAGTAACCAAAACGCACACAGGACCGTGGACCACAGTTCCACCGAGTCCGATTCCAAAAATAACCGACATAGACATAATTCCCCTTACCTTTCCCCAAATGACAAATCCTGAACTCTACGGTCCCTAAATAGCAAACTGAGTTCCCAAAACCTACAAACAACAGTATAGAACATACTCACAACTCCGTTCTCTACACAACTACCGAAACATAATTGAAAACCGAGCCTTACCTCGACTTTTGAGCCAAAACCGACAAATGCCTGAAACCAAGATTTGATCCATAAAACTTGTAAAGAATCCTTCCCTGATCCTGGTGGTAACGTCGAATCGACAATTCCCGTAATGTACAATGAATAAATCTAGAGAGAAAGAGAGGGTATTTCGAGTTTCTAGAGATATAGAGAGAGAATTTTAGATTACTTAGCTTGAAATAAAAGGAAATGGATATTTATAGCCCTTTGACTCGGATGCCCTCGTCGACAAGATGGCGTCTTTGTCGACGAGGCACTGAAGATAATTCGTCAACAAGATGGCGGTCTCATTGACGAGCCTGAGATTATCGGTTTCCCAAAACCTCTCGGCTTCTCCTCGTCGACAAGCCTCTGCATTTCGTCGCCGAGTAATAGAAGGCCTTCGTCAATGAACTCTAGCTTCATCGATGAAGCTTGCTCAATTACCATATTACCCATTTTCTTCATTTATTATTCCATATATCACTGTTCAGGTTCTTACAGGACATCTCAAAGATAGCTCTCAGGACCATATATGGGCATTATGAATTTCTAGTTATGCCATTTGGTCTAACGAATGTTCCTGCTGTATTCATGGATTTGATGAGTAGAATCTTTCATCAGTATTTAGACCAATTTGTTGTGGTTTTCATTGATGACATACTGGTATACTCGAGGAGTTTTGAAGAGCACGAGACGCACTTAAGGCTAGTACTTTAGATGCTCAGGGAAAAGAAATTGTATGCCAAGTTCAGCAAATATGAATTTTGGTTAGAGAAAGTTGCGTTTCTAGGGCATGTTATATCAGGGGATGGAATTTCAATAGATCCCAGAAAAATAAAGGCAGTAGTGAATTGGGTTAGACCGAAAAGTGTTCAGGAAGTCAGAAGTTTCTTAGGACTGACAGGTTATTACCGACGGTTTGTAGAAGGATTCTCAGCATTATCAGAGCCTCTAACATGACTGACCAGAAAGAATGCCAAATTTGAGTGGGACGACAATTGTGAGCAAAGCTTCCAGGAATTGAAGTAGAGGCTCGGCATTGCACTAGTATTGATTATTCCATCAGGAGGTGATGGTTATGTGATCTACTGTAACATATCTTTGAGGGGACTTGGATGTGTATTGATGTAGCAGTGTAGAGTGGTAGCATATGCCTCTAGACAATTGAAAGAATAGGAAAAGAATTATTCTACTCATGATCTAGAATTGGATGCAGTAGTTTATGCACTGAAAATTTGGAGGCATTATCTGTACGAAGAGAAATGTGAAATATTTTCAGACCATAAAAATCTAAAGTACTTCTTCATGCAGAAGGAGCTGAACATGTGGAAAAGAAGATGATTAGAGCTCATCAAGGATTATGATTGTACTATCAGCTACCATCCAGGTAAAGCTAATGTGGTGGTTGATGCTCTAAGCCAAAAATCAGGGGAAGAAGCTTAGTTAATAGCAGTAGTTCGACATTCAATCCTGATGGGCTTGGAAAGGCTTGGCGTGGAATTAGTAGAAAGTGAGCACCAAGCATTTATTGCCAACCTAGTGGTGCAGCCTACCCTACAAGAAAAGATTAAAGCAACCCAAAAGAATGACGTTAAGTTAATGGAGTTGATAGAAAAGGTATAGGACAGGCAATGGGAGGAGTTTAGTATATCAGATGATGGAGCTTTGTGGTTCCGTACCAGATTGTGCATGCCTGCAGATGAGGATATCAAAAGGATGGTCCTTAAGGAGGCTCATAGGTCCCTATACACGGTACATCCCAGTAGCATAAAATGTATAAGGATCTGCTAGAGTATTTCTAGTGAAGCGGTATGAAGAGAGAGATTTCCGAATTTGTGTAGCAATGTTTGATGTGCCAGTAGGTAACGGTTAAGCACTAGAGGATGGCGGGCCAGCTACAACCACTTTACATCCCAGAGTGGAAGTGGGATCACATTTCTATGGATTTCGTGACGAGTTTACCACTGGTGCGACAAGGGCAAAATGCTATTTGGGTGGTCGTAGATCAACTAACGAAGACCACTCACTTTACTTCTATTAAAATCAACTACTCCATGGACAAACTAGCAGAAATATATATTCAAGAGATAGTACGATCGCATGGCGTGTCGGTGTCTATAGTATCAGACCAAGACCCACGATTCACACCACGGTTTTAGAGAAGTCTGTAGGAGGCACTGGGGTTTCAGTTATCATTCAGCATGACGTTTCATCCTCAAATGGACGGGCAGTCAAAAAGGACGATTCAGATATATGAGGATATGCTATGGGCATGTGTGTTGGATTTTGGGGGTAGTTGGACCCAGTATCTGTCGCTGGTAGAGTTTGCATACAATAATAGCTATCATACCAGCATCGGCATGGCACCTTATGAGGCACTATATGGTAGGAGATGTTGTTCTCCTTTATACTGGGATGAGATAGGTGAGAGGCGAGTTTTGGGACCAGAAATAGTGCAGCAAGCATACGATAAAGTTCGACTTATTAGAGATAGAATCATTGCAGCTCAAAGTTGGCAGAAAAGCTACACTGATAATTGCGTCAAAAGTTGGAATTCAAAGTTGGGGACCTTGTACTTTTGAAATAGCACCACTAAAAGGTACTATAAGGTTTGGGAGGAAGGGTAAGCTGAGCCCTAGGTTTATTGGCCCTTTCGAGATACTTGAGAGAGTGGGGTCAGTTGCCTACCAGCTAGCTTTACCACCAGTTTTATCTAGAATACATGACGTATTTTATGTTTCTATGCTAAGAAAATATGTTCCAGATCCCTCCCACGTGATCAATTATGTAGGGATAGAACTCATAGATTCACTGGCTTATAAGGAGATACTAATGCAGATCTTAGACAGGAAAAAACAGGAATTGCGTAATAAGAGAATTCCACTAGTAAAAGTCCTATGGAGGAATCATGCAGTGGAAGAAGTTTCATGGGAACTTAAGTAAGAAATACATCAGAAGTACCCACATTTTTTCAGTGGGGACCAGCATTAGACAGAGGGAAAAAGCAGTAATAATTCAAGTAAAGTAGATAAGGTTTGATTTATTTATGCTAAGCAGGATAATGTATGTATAAATGTTATTGTAGGTTATAGGATAGGTAGTATTTTAGTTTTGAGAGAATTTTCTTTTATGTATATTATGTAATCTCTCAGAAACCTGAATGTAATCACGGTATTCCTCCACCACAAGTGAGGGTAAGTAATAAAATAAGTAGCTCATTTTCGTTAAGGGATGGTGTATAGTTTAGAATAGCAATTTTAAGGACAAAATTTTATAAGGAGGGAAGAATGTAGAAACTTGAAGAATTATAGAAATTAAAAAAATAAAAGAAAGGAGAAAAAAGAGATTTTTCAAAAAGGGATTCAGCAAGGTCTCGTCGATGAGTGCTTGGGCTCATCAACATGGATGCGTGTCTCGTCGACTAGAACTTACCGAGAGGGCTATTTTCAGCCTCTCTCTCTCTCTCTCTCCCCTCCCCCCTCTAGAAAATCGTCCTCCCCACCTTCTTTCTAGGTTTCTGGCTTCGTCCTTCATCAATTTGATGATCGAAAGCCGTCGCGCTACTCTTGGGAAGATTTTCTTCAAGTCTGTTGGAGTAGTTCGTTGGTTAGGCCAACTTGGGTACCATCCCAAAATCTGGGTAAGTTGGGTATTTTAAGTTTTATAAGGCCTTTGGTGTTTCTGGATTGAGGAAGATGCTTTAGATGGAATAATACTAAAGTTTTGTTGGGGAAAAATGTAATTTCAGGGTGTTGAGCCGGGGAACACATGGGTGTAGGTTTAGTTTAAATTATGGGCTTCTCAGTAAGTCAAGTAAGAGGATAAATTAAGTCAACCTTTTTTCATGAAATTATTTATTATTATACAACATTTATTTTCAAGAAAATATGTATGTTATAGAACTATGTTTTGGAATACTACTGTTGAATAGGGAAATGATTTTAACATTTTTTATAAGAAAAAATGATTTCTGAACAAATTATGAGCTTAGAAGGCTACTTACGTTTGTGTGGCATTAGTATAATATTTCTATGAAAATTATGTTATATTGAAATATTATGATTTTTCCAAGATAAGCATGTTATAGTAATTTTCAGGAAAACCCTAAAAATAGTACAAGAACTATGGTTTTAAGATTTTGTTAAATAGTGCAAGAATTTATGTTTATTACGTTATGAATTATGTTGGCGTAAATGCCATGATTTTTACGTTATGAATTATGTCAGCGTAAATGTCATGATTTTTACGTTATGAATTAGGTCGGCGTAAATACCGTGATTTTTACGTTATGAATTATGCTGGCGTTGATGCCGTGATTATGTATGATATATAAGAAATCATGAAATATGTTTATGACAAATATTACTCTAAAATACAAAACATCAATGTTTTAATATGGAATGTATTATATGTTATCAGAACCTAGATAGCTTAGTTCATTTTTATGAAGCACAATATCGTAGCTATTTGTTCACAATTATGTTTATGTTAGTGCTACCACACATCTTATGTTGAGTGTGGGAGATGGCAGTTGATGTGGTTTTATGGGAGTGTCGTAGTTCCCCTGGTAGTCCGGCATAGGTGGAACATGCCCATCGTACTTACACACCTATTTTTGACTTAGCATGGTCGGCCAACCATTGCTAGGTCCCGTCTTTGGGCCGCACAACCATGTCAGGTGGGGGGTAAGACATGACAACAACTAGCTATCTATCCCGGGTAATAATTCAAGTACGATATTGTTATACAAGATGATTTTTCAGTATAGAAATTTAGTATGTTAAACTATGTTATGATAAATCATGTTTTATGCAAATATGATATAACTATTTATACAAGTTATGAATTATGTATTGTTTATATGTATATCACGAACAATACTCATGTTGCCACACTCTGATATTAGCTTATCTCCCTTACTAAGAAGTGTCTCACCCCAGCATTACAAACATTTCAGGAAATCTAGGTAGGAGGGCGGATAGAGCCACACAGCAATAGAAGTGGACCGAGCTACCCTGTCAGTAGAGTAAGTGGTTGAGTTAGGGTCAGATGGGTTTTTGGATTGAGACCCTAGGAATACTTTTTGGGTCTTTTGTGGATGACTGTATGTATATATATATGACAGATTCAATAGAACTTTGGTATGGTTTTTGGTGTCCTATGGCATGTATATAATTTTATGTTTTCTACTGCTTAGGTATTAGAGTTGTATGACAAGTATATCCCTGGTACTCATGGGTCTAGGTTGATCATGATTATGACAGTTTAGTATGATGTTAGAATTATTAATATTATTATTATATGAGAAAAAAAATATATGGTAAAATAGACGGGTCGTTACACTTGTTGTTAATTGTCACTTTATTTATTTCTCTGTAGTTGATGCACATCCTTATTGTCCCGTCTTTCTTCTTTACAAATAACATTGGCGCTCCCTAGGGCAATATACTGGGTCTGATAAATCCCTTATCTAGTAATTCTTGTAACTGATCTTTTAACTCTCTTAACTTTGCTGAAGCCATTCTTTAGGGAGCTTTAGAAATTGGTGTCGTCCTTGGAAGCAAATCAACAACAAATTCAATCTCATGGTCAGGAGGTAATCCAGGTAGCTCCTCCGAAAAGACATCAAAAAATTCCTTCACCACTAGGATATTAATAAGTTTCCATTCTTTCTCTAGCACTTCCTTTACACAGTCTATATACCCCTGACATTCGTCTAAGAGTACCCTCCTCATTTGAATGGATGACACTAGCTGTGGTGAGTAGCTGTGGCGAGGAACGCATGTGCGATCCCACAAATCTAAACTCCTGCTCTCCAAGAGGTCTGAATATCACCTATTTGTGATGACAGTTGATGCTGGCATAATTAGCAGCTAACTAGTCCATTCCCAAAATCATATCAAACCCATGCATATCTAACATTACAAGTCAGTTGGTAGCACTCTCCCCTGAATATTCACTGGATACCCTTTAAGTACTTTTCGACACCTTACTATTAACCCTGTCGATGTGGCTACTGATAACTCGATGTCTAAAAACTGAGTTTTTACCCCACATAACATGACATACCCCATAGACACAAAAGAGTATGTGGCCCCTGAATCAAATAAAACAATAGCTTTAATTGAAAGCATATCAATAGTACATGTCACCACATCGCTAACCTCCTCAGCATCTCCTGGTGTTAGTGCATAGACCCGTGCCTACGTGGTATTCCTCTGATAGTCGCCTCGAGGTGCCAAAATGTTTCCTTGAAATGGTCTAGGAACGGGAGCATTGCTCGTTTGTGCACGACTGTCATGTGCCAAGTGTCCTGGTCTACCATACAGATAGCAGACAACCCTTCCCGCTCGGCACTCTCCCACGTGCCTCCTGTCACATCTCGAGCAAATAGGGTAAGTCTGCTCACCCTGAAACTCACGGCTCCCAATCTCCTATCTCTATCCCCCACTGAACTTGCCTCTCCTCCATAGGCCCCAGCTAGAATCCCCCTGAAATCCAAGAGGTGCGGGTCTAATCCTCAAACTTTGCACCTCGGCACCCCTCTACCTGCTTGCCTTTGTTGCAATGGCCCTATCCACCAATTCTACAAAATCTTGTACTTTCAAAACTGCCACATGTTCATAAATTTTTTTGCCTCAAGCCTCTCTCAAATTTTCTTGCCTTTTTTGCCTCATCTGAGACTATAACAGTGCAAAGCGGGACAGTTCAACAAATTTTTCCGCACACTACTGAACTGTCAGATGCCCTTGGGTTAGGCTCAAGAACTCCTCCACTTTACCTTCTCTAGTGGTGGTGGGGAAATATCGGTCGAAGAACAACTCCTTAAATCGGCGCCAAGTTATGGCTATAGGTACTGGTCTCTGCTCCTCTAGGAGTCTCATAGCAGACCACCAATGTTTGACCTCCTCTTTTAGTGTGTATGTGGCATACAATACTCTCTACTCGTCAGTGCACCGTAGTACCTTCAGTGTCTTTTCCATTTCCTGTGCCCAGTTCTCTGCCACAATCGGGTCTGCACTCCCTGAAAAGACCTGAGAATTCATACTAGTAAACTGCTGGATTGTGCTGCCCTGGTCCCCTGATGGGCATCCCTACTCCCTAGAAGTCCGTGCTATTTCAGCCATAACCTGCTGAGCTACACTGTGTAGTACTGCATCAGAATCGCTACCACCTATACTAGAGGCCCCTGCACCATCATCACCACTGGTATGAGCATTGTTATTCCTAGGGTCCATCCTGAAAAGAGAATAAACATAGTATGAGGACCCTATCTTTATATTATAACTAATACATTTATCTAACTAGGAATCTTGTAATATATTCTCACACCCACTCAAACTAGTGTCCTATTCTCAATTTAAGATCCAGTCCTACAATTTAGAAACAAAATCTAACGATACTTTACCATGGTCTTCTTGAAATTGTCATTCCAAGAAAATCATAGAAACCACCACAAAGTTCCTGCCTCCAGATTGCGGAACTAGAACCCTAAATTCTCATCTTAACTTCCCACATTGACTCACTAAAATCCTAATCTATCCATTTCCCACCCTCTTCAAGATCTATTCCTGTACTCCGGTATTATTTTTCGTTGTGCACTAAAGTCTACAGAACCTAGCAACCTAGACTCTGATACCACAATTATAATGACCCCAAAATTATGCTATAAATTTTTTTTTTTCTACATAATAATAACTTTGATACCATATCATAATAGCAAAATCAACTCGGACCCAGAATGGGTACCGAGGAATACCTATCTATACATACATGCTATTTATGCAACGGAAAGCATGAATTACTTAAACCTTAAATACAATACCAAAGTTCTACTATATTCATAAATACACATATACATCCCCAAAAAGAACCATAAAAATCCTAGGGACACTCCCAAAATCCACCTCCCAACTCAAGCACTTACCCTGCAGCTAGGGAAGTACTAAAACCTCCTCTATCTTGGAGCTCGCTCCACTTGTCTCTCTAGATTTCCTAAAATGTTTGAATTTCTAAGGTGAGACACCTCTTAATAAGCGGGATAGGTTAACATCAGTGCGTGGCACATGAGTTCTAATGTATTATAAACATATACTATACATAATTAACTATAACTGATAAGTCAGGAAGAAATTATAACAGTGTGTAGCAAATGAGTTTTAGTGTATACAAAATATAGTTGTTTGTTAATCAAAAGCAACTGACAAGCCAAATGTAGACTGTACTCAAACATACATAACCAATATTTATAGCGACAGTTCCTGAGGATTGGGGAGATTACATGCCTATACATGCAACGCCCCTTTGCTCTGATATTGTTTGTAACCTTACCCTTTAATTTGGGTATGACTACAACTGATACTAATCAAAGCACTCACCTTACTCAGTAAGCCCACAGGCGGAGAGTTTTACTTTGCCATAAATATTCATGCAGTTAATTTCACACACATGTACTCCCACACATCCAATATCAATCATATTCCAGAGATCCACGTATTCACGTATCATACATCATATTAGAATACATCAACATTCACAAAACATTCAAATCGCACGCATGTACTCACGCCCACAGTAAATAATACATTTCAATCACATCCACACAGGATACTACATATGTATTACACTTCTATATTTCACTTTTGGTGGTTCTCAGGGCATCCCTTGTAAAAACTCGATACGTGGGATCTAGAATAAATAAATAAGGAAAGGGCGCAACATAAAATTGAGCAGGCTTCATCGACGAAGCCAGAGTTCATCGACAAGGGCCCTTTTGTTGCTCGGCGATGAAATGCAAAGGCTCGTCGACGAGGAGAAGCTGAGAGGTTTCTTGAAATCCGAATCACAGGCTCATCGACGAGGCCACCACTTCGTCAATGAACACGCTGCCTCGTCGACGAGGTTGGTCGAGTTAAAGGTGCTATAAATATCCATTCGGGTTGCTTCTTAGTTAAGTAAGCAAGTTTCTCTCCCTCTCTCTCTCTAAGAACTCGAACTCCACTCTCTCTCTCTAGATTTCTTCACTGTACATTGTTAGAATCAACGATCCGACATTACTATGAGAATCAGGGAAGGATTCTCTTTGAGATTTGTGGAACGGATCTTCGTTTTGAGTGTTTTCGGGTTTTAACCCAAAATTAAGATAAGACTCGATTTTCATTTCCATTTTAGCAGTTCTATAGGGAATGGAATTGTAAGTATGTTTTATACTGTGATTTATAGGTTTTGGGAACTCGGTTCACTGTTTAGGAGCCGTAGAGTTCGGGTTTTTGATTTTTGGGGAAAGGTAAGGGAACTCTATTTATATCGGTTATTTTCGAAATTGGATTCGGTGGAACTATGGTTCAAGGTCCTGTGTTTTTTTTGGTTATTCATTTGGGGAAATCTAACAGGTGGAAATTGTGGGATTTTCATGTTATAGTTTTGGGGAAAAGGGGGCATTGGGTTGCATCTCTAGTTTTGTTGGAAAATCATGGAAATATTGTGATATATATTGTGTTATGGAGATGCCCATGCCTTGACTTATTTAAACTGTATTTTTGGAAAATCATGATTTTTAGATTACCAAATAGGTGTGGAATGATTTGTTATATAAACATGCATGTGTTGTGTTTTGATGAAATGAGATAGGAACGGGATTCCGAATTGTTCCAGGCTTTGATGTCCAGCTTTTGCTGAAAAGTGCGCAATACCACTAGATCAGCCGATTTTTACTGAAAGGTGTGAAAACATTAGATCTGCACTAGTTCAACGTTGTGGGACTTATGCTATGCCAGGTTACCGGGGGCACAAACTTTTTCCGAAGGGTGTGAAATACCACCAGACAGTTCGACTTAGGCCAAAGGGTGTGACGACACCAGATCGTATTGCTTTGTTTGTGAAAATACTAGAACTGTATTGAACTGTGTATGTTTTATGTCATAATAATACTCATATGCCACACACTGATATAACCTGATTCTTCCTTATTGAGAGGTGTCTCACCCCTATCGTACGTACATGTTTTCAGGTCCTTCGAATAACCAGAACTAGCGTCTTTGTGTTGGAGCGTAGTGGTTGGGGTACTGTGTGAAGTACTTGTGTAAGTACTAGGACTATATTGGGTTGTCGTTTTGGGTTTTGGCTGACACTTAGGTTTATGTTGGTATTATGGAGCTTCGATTCCTTTTGTATAGACTCTGGTATGGTATAATGTATGCATGGAAAGAACAATTTTCGCTGCGTATATGTCATGTATGTGAATGTGTATAGGGTGTATGGGATCCCCACGGGGTCGGACCCTCATTCATTATTGTATCATTGGTGTTTTGTATGATATAGGGACATGTTAGGTTACTAATTCACCCTTAGGTCCCATTATCGGGTTCAGGGCGTCAAATCCCTTCTCATCGTTCCATTTACATACTGAGCATCCCTCCCCATCGTTCCTTTCACATTGACCTATTCGTAGTAAATCAGTAAAGCAACCTCCTCATGTCACTGCCAACGTTTTACCCCCTTTATATAAATGACAATATAACAACCTCCTCAAATCCCGCTAACGTTATATTGCGATTTATATCAAGGACAATATAACAACCTCCTCAGGTCTGCAAACGTTATATTGTGAAATACCCGAATAACCACATAAAACAAATCATCCAAACACATTAATGTATTTACAACAGTATACACAACATCTCACACAAAACAAACCGTCCAAACCTATCAATGCATTTACAATAGTATTCACAACTAATTTAATATGAAAAGTTAATCTCATGCCACACTATTTTTCCCAAATATGATTTATATTCAAAAACCATCATTTTTCAATTGCCTAAATCATTCAGAAAATCATACCCATATATATAAATTTACATACTCGAATTTAACTAGTTCAAAATTAATAAAAAGCTATTATAACTTATTTCCCTTACCCGATCCTCGAAGTTTTGCCTAAAACTAATGGAAAATGGAACCTTGTATTTCACAAATCCTAACTTAATTAGTTCAACCCCAAAATGCCTAATATTCTAACATTTCCAAGTCCACATAGTCAAATAACTAATTGATCTAAAAAAAAAACTCCCTTACCCTAGTTTTGGAGCAGTGCCTAGGAATCCCAAATCACGATTCTGTTATGATTAGCTTGGAGAGAATCGCCCCTAGAACCTCATGGTGATTTCCAATCGTCGAATCAGGTTGAATCCGGCCCAAAATCGAAGAGATAAGGTAGAAGGGCCGAAACCCTAGAGAGAGAGCGTGAGAGAAAAGAAATTTTCCTGAAGAAAATGATCTAAGGCCTATTTATAGGCTGGTGTTCATGTGTGCTCGTTGACGAGAACAGAAGACTCATTGATGAGTCAAAAAAGGACACTTGTCGACGAGAACAATGGGTTCATCAATGAATCCTTAAGTTTGAGATTTCCTGCTCTCGGGATCTCCTTATCAATAAGCACATGGCACTTGTCGATGAGTCCCTGCTGTGTTGCCCTTTGAAATTTTCTTTCTTCTTCTTTTATTTTTTCTTCTTTTATTTTTTGGGTTTGGGTTAACACAGCCGTCCCCCGAGACCTTTTCTGTAATCATCATCGGGGAGTTATGTATCGTCGTCCCCCGTGACCTTTTCTGTAATTCATCACTAGGGCGTTATGTATCACCGTCCCTCGGGACCTTTTCCTATAATTCATTATCGGGGCGTTATGTATCGCCATCCCCCAAGATCTTTTCTCACACATACTCTAACAATGCCAGTATTTTCACAATTTCCAATCATTCACACAAAGTCTATCATATTAAGAAACATAATTAAACTGTCATATCATATCTATCATAATAATATTTCTGAATCAACTGTTATAAATATCTCTAGTCACAACATCTGGGCCGACTGAATTATCACGACATTTGTGCTGGCTGAATTATCAAAATATACTAAAAATATAACAATTTCTGTATTGTTTATAGTTTTCCTAAAAATCGTTATCAAATCATGTCTATTTTGTGTATTCATAAAATATTCTACCATGCTAAAATTTATAGTAAAATATTTACACTCATGCCACACAAGTGAGTGCTACACTGTATTATACTATATGATTGGGAAAAACATATTTTTGCTGAAAATAATATTGAACCTGTTTTTAGGGTTTCCTCACTTCAAACATCGAAATTTTCCAAAACATGACTTAAATCATAAATAGAGTTCCCATAAACCTGAATATTCTGAAAAATTATATATATCATTTCTGTAAATAAATACCATGAATTAACTGGTGAATTTTTTGAAAATACGTGACTAATCTATCCCCTTACCTATTTCCTAAAACTACGCCTACAGGGAATCCTAACTAGCGCCCGCGGCGTACGTGCAAAATCCCCGTATCCACAAACCCTAATCCAATCAACTTAACCACATAACATTTACCTTTTATACTCCTAAGCCCATACTCCTTCAATAATTAACAAAACTCGAAAAATAGCTTCCTTACCCTGATTTTGGGATGGTGCCTAAAATGCCCAATTCACAAAATTACTCCGGTTAAACTGCAGAGAATCGCCGTCGTGATCTCGAAATCACATTTATCAGGTGATTAATGCAAAGATTGTGTTGAGGATCACACAACTCATTCCACCAAGGCTTCCCAAATATAGCTGCACTGACCCCCATAATTGTAGATATTTCATTCATTTTAGGATATTAGTTTCCATTATATATACGATATCATTTTATTGTAATTATAAATATAGTATTCACACCCACATTAATGTGTGGTGGATTCTCAAATATTTACATGGTATCAGAGCCTAAAGATTGATCCTTCTTCAGCGTAGGAAAAATTCTCCTAACCCTACCATACCATCCTGCTAGGTCTCCTGTCTGCAGCCTTGCTTCCCTCGCCCCGCCATCATCTTCATCATCAACGACCCTTGATCCATATTCCTCCTCTACCCTTTGTTGCCATCACTGATCTCTTGTAAACCAGAGACCAAACCTGACGGACACCACCACCTTTGCATCTCCGTCACCCCCTGTTCCCATCATCAACTTCCTACAACATCATTCTCCAACCTCCGATGACATCATTCTCTGTCGTTGTCGTTTCTATCATCATCCTACGTTGTCATCTTTGAGATCGAACATCTCCGTTGCTGATCGCACGTCGCTGCACCAACTCCCAGTAACATCACTTTCGGTTATTCAACTCTGCCATCACCATTTTTCGATCTGCGCCTTCACGATTCACCATCTTTCTCTGCAAACGATGCGACCCTCTCTCACTCTGTCTCCATCGTCTTCGACACTCCTTCATTGCCAATTGCAAAACTCTAACCAGTTCTTCCCTTTGTCTCCTCATCGGATCTGCACCACGCCAAATTCTCGGATCTTCGTTGTTCTTCGCTGACAAATTCACTCGTGGGTGCACCAATTTTCACACAGTACTGAAGCACCTCCCCAGTTGAGATCAAAACAAAAAAAAAAAAAAACAAAAAAATTAAAAAATTAAAAAAATAATAATAATATAATAAAATAAAAACAAAACAAAAAAATAAAAAAAAATAAAAAAATCAAACCTTTTCTATTTGTCTCCATGGCTGCCAATACTGCAAGCACTGACAATTTTGATGATCTAAGTCATGTTTTTTATCTTAGTAATTCCGACAATCCTGGCATCGTCCTGATTTCCAATATCTTGATAGAAACCAATTACAATACATGGAGCCAATCCATGGCCATTGCACTCAGCACCCAGAACAAAGTCGACTTCATTGATGGTACCATATCAAAGCCCTCCAAGACATCTTCTGCTAAGTATCGACAATGGAATCGTTGCAATAATATGGTAAAAGCATGGCTTCTCAACTCCCTTTCAAAAGAAATTTCTGCTAGTGTTCTCTTTTGTGATCTTGCTCAAGATATCTGGATAGATTTAAAGGAGTGTTTTTCTCAAGTTAGTGGTCCTAGGATGTATCATCTTGAACAAGAAATCCATAATCCTGTTTAAGGAAATACATTTGTGGCATCCTATTTTACAAGACTAAAATTGCTTTAGGATGAGTTGTCATCTCTTCAGTCTAATCTCTTTAAGGGAGATGTTGCTCCATACCAACAGTACCAGTGCACCAGGAAGTTTCTTATGGGACTTAATGACTCCTATGGTGCAATTCGTGGCTAGATTCTCTTGATGGATCCTTTGCCCACGATCAACCGCATCTACAGTTTAATTCTTCAAGAAGATTGTCAATAGAACATCCAAACTACTTCACCTGTTGATGGGGTTGCATTAGCTGCAAAAGTTATTCTCCCCACACCAAAAGATGGTAAGTCATTCCGCAAGCCCAGAACAAATTGTATTCATTGTCACAAAGAAGGTCATACTATGAATCATTGTTATTTCATCCATGGGTTCTCATCTGGATCCCATAAAACTAGCTCGGGTTCCAAGCCATGTGCACACCAGGTCTCTTACGCTTACAACAATCCATCCACTAGCAGTCTTCCTTTTACTTTGGATCAATGCCAATAGCTTTTAGCCTTGCTCCACTCCCAGTCATCACCTATGGCAAACCATATAGGTACTACTGAGTCTTTATCAGGAATATTCTCCCATCCTTCTTCTGAAAGTCTTTGGATCCTTGACAGTGGAGCCACCGATCACATGGTGCACTCTCCCACTGACTTAACCTATTCTATTCATATTTCTGGTCTCACAGTACGACTCTCTGATGGTTCTCATGCTGTGGTAACACATATTGGATCCATTGTTTTCTCTCCTTCCCTTATTTTGAAAAATGTTCCTTCCTTTCATTTTAACCTCATTTCTATTTGCCTGTTATGTCAAAATCTCAATTGCTTAATCGTTTTTTCTACACACCTGCGTTTTATTTAGGACCTACGCTCGATGAGGATGATTGGACAAGGCACTGAGAAGGATGGGTTGTACTATTTCCTCAAGCCATCTCCTGCACGTTGTTAGGTGGCTACATCGTATTCCCAACTATGGCATCGCCGACTTGGTCATTTATCCAATAAAGTCTTGTCTTTACTTTCACAATATATTTTCGGCATTTGTTCTAATTTAAATCCATGTTCCATTTGCCTATTGGCTAAACAAAGACGACTTGAATTTCCATCAAGTTCTATTTCTTCTACTGTACCTTTTCAATTAATACATGTTGACACTTGGGGGGGTTACAACGTTCCATCACTCACCGAGGCACAATTTTTCTTGACCATTGTTGATGATTACACTCGATGTACTTGGGTCTATTTAATGCGTCATAAGTCAGAGACTCATTCTCTTCTCCAAACATTTATTCGACTCGTCGAAAATCAATTTACCCATACAATCAAAATTGTGCGCAGTGATCATGGTTCTAAATTCAACATTCCATCATTTTACTTTGAAAAAGGGCATTGTGCATCAAACTAATTGCATTGCGTTCTTCAGGTACTCTTTATTCTCTTTCTGATTTTCTATCTTATGATTCCTATTCTTTTACACATTGTTCTTTCACTACTGCTATCTCCATTGCACAAGAACCCTAGTCTTTTTTGCAAGCCATGTAGGATCCCAAGTGGCATGCTGCCATGCGTGCTGAGATTGATGCCTTGGAAACCAATCACACTTGGACTTTGACTCCTCTTCCACCCCCACAAATGACCCGTTGGCTACACATGGGTGTACATATCAAACACAATCCTGATGGATCTGTAGAACGTTACAAGGCTCGCCTTGTTGCCAAAGGGTACAACCAAAAGGAAGCGATTGATTACACTGAAACTTTTGCCTCTATAGCCAAGATGGTCACTGTTCGCACTATCCTCACCCTTGCTGCTGCCCACAATTGGCACCTCTTTTAGCTTGATTTTAATAATGTCTTTCTACATGGTGATCTCAATGAAGATGTCTAAATGCATCTTCCTCCTAGTTTCAAACAAAAGTGGGAGACCAGAATATGCAAGCTTAACAAGTCTCTATACAGTCTCAAACAAGCATCCAGGTAGTGGAATGCTAAATTATCTTTCACACTTATCAATTCCGGTTATAAACAATCTAAAGCAGATTACTCTATGTTCGTCTGATCCCACGAAACAAGTTTCACC
This sequence comes from Malania oleifera, assembly GCF_029873635.1. Classification (NCBI taxonomy): domain Eukaryota; kingdom Viridiplantae; phylum Streptophyta; class Magnoliopsida; order Santalales; family Ximeniaceae; genus Malania; species Malania oleifera. The sequence goes on along the minus strand of NC_080421.1, from coordinate 39,999,919 downwards.
ATCGTCTTGGTCTATGTAGACGATATTATTTTGGCAGAAATCAACTTGGAACAGATCAACAGGCTTAAGAAATACTTGGGAGAATGCTTCGAACTGAAGGATTTTGATCCCTTGAAATACTTTCGAGGGATATAGGTGACTCGCTCTAAAACTGGAATTTTCCTATCACAAAGGAAATATGCCTTGGAGATACTTGAGGAGACTAGTTTCCTTGGGGCTAAACCATGTAATCTACCAATGGAACCAAACCTGGCACTTAGTGAGACGGATGGAGAACTTATCTCGAATCCATCTTCATATCGAAGACTGGTTGGGAAACTGATATATTTGACTATCACTAGACCAAATTTGGCATATGCGTTGCACATATTGAGCCAATTCATGGATAAGCCTTGAACTTCCCACTTGGATGCAGCACGTCGGGTTTTGTGCTATCTCAAATAGTCACTGGGCAAGGAATTCTTTTGTCAGCTTCTAGTGGTATTCAATTACATGCATTTTGTGTTGCCGATTGGGCTCAGTGCAGAGATAGTCGGCGATCTGTTACTGGGTACTGTATTTTACTAGGAAAATAACCAATCTCTTGGAAAACCAAGAAGTAAACAATACTTTCACGGTCCTCAGCTGAAGCAGAATATCGCTCTATGTCATCAACCTGTTATGAAATTACTTGGTTAAAGCAACTTTTGATAAATCTCCATATAGCTCATCCACAACCAATCAAGTTGTATTGTGATAATAAAGCACCTATTCACATCACATCTAATCCAATTTTCCACCAGCGAACAAAGCATATAGAGATCGATTGCCATCTTGTACGGGAGAAGATCCAAAACCAAGTTATTCAAACTATTCACATACCCGCAAGTCAGCAGCCTGCGGACTTATTCACAAAAGCACTCGGACCCACACAATTCAACCATTTACTGAGCAAGTTGAGTATGATCACTATCTACTCCAACTTAAGGGGAAGTGTTGAGGATCACACAGCTCATTCCACCAAAGCTTCCCAAATATAGTTGCATTGATCCCCATAATTGTAGATATTTCATTCATTTTAGGATATTAGTTTCCATTATATATACAGTATCATTTAATTGTAATTATTCTTTGTAATTATAAATATAGTATTCACACCCACGTTAATGTGTGGTGGTTTCTCAAATATTTATAGATTGGATGAGAAATCGACGAGAGAGAGAGAGAGGTGACTGCAACCCTTGCGAGAGAGAGAGAGAGAGAGAGAGAGAGAGAGAGAGAGAGAGAGAATTTTGATTTTGTTTATATGAAATGGCTTGCAGGACCCTACTTATAAGCCACTGCCAGAAAAAACCGTACCGTTGACGGTTTTCCCAAAAACAGTTGATGGTTTGGGTTTTAACCCATTTGTTTTTCACTATTTTATCGCTATTGGGCCTTGGTTACTCAAAACCGTCAAAGGTTTTCTGAGCTCCCACAAAATCGTTGACAGTTTAGTCCTACACCAAACAGTTTCTCCCTTTTCCCTTTACTTTCTTATTATTCTTATTTTTTGGGTCTTTACACAGCCATATAATCCAATAACTAGACAATTTTAACTTGCAAAATTTGAAAATTTAGTTAGTGAATACAGACAATTTTTAAGTGGGTAGGGTTAAACACTACCAAGTTCAGAATTTCCAATAAATTGCAAAATGAACACAACAAAACCTAGAGTCTAAGCTCTGAAGATAGCAAACAAATCCCAAGCATGAATTTGAAACAAATTAGAGTCCAGAGAAATGTAATTGCCAACCCATAGAGTCCTTTAAGCATTAGAAATGACAATGGGAGACCCTCTGTGGTGGGAGGCAAACAAGGAGGAGATACGATCAGTGATGGATCACTGAAAGGGCTTTGATGATTTCTTGAGGAACGAAGATCACAACCTCGATAGTCGAGAATCCATTGTCCAATTGCAACCATGAGCTCTAGGCATTGAGAAGCACTGAAGCTCACAAATATGGTGGCCTCTGAATCTCTTCTCTCTATAATCACACACATATAGACATTCTTTCTCTTTGCAATTGTGCGCCTGTAAAATACAAAACCCTATATCAATGAGCAATAGAAATCAAGGAGAAGAAGAAGATGGATTCGTACCTAAAATTTGGAACTTTAGTTATGGAGACAACTCAAATTTTGAAGGAGCTTCGGCACCAGACGCAAATGATTTGGTTTGGCTAAAGTTAGGGATTTTGATTCATAATTCATGCATTTATTGGTAATTTCAAATTATGGATTTGGTCAATTAAAATACATGATGAATTTCTTGTAAATTTAAATTCACATTTTAAAAGTGAAAGTCAAACAAAAAATTTGTATTTGAATTCTCCAAATTCAAGTACATAGTTTCAAATGAATATTTCTAAATAAACCATAAATATAAAATTAGGATACAATTTTAATAGTAGTAATGATATTAATAACTTTGTTGAGAAGGTAAGATGTTAAATAAAAAGATTTTTCATGATCGAATATTTTATTGCAGATTGAATTTTAGAATAGGCGGTTTTTTACGTAGTAGACCCCACAGGTCAAAAGGGGCAACATTGACCGCGGCTCTTCACGTCACCGTATAAAATGAAGTCCAACTCCGAAGTCTGATATGGGAGCTATGCAAACCGGAAAAAGCGACATTGGAAATTCGAAACTGGTGATTAATGATTTAAGCACTGACGCTCAAACTTGGTTGGAGGACCCGTTTTGGTGCGGCTTCGTCCTTGCGGAAGTAGGGTTGTTTAGGGTTCCTACAATTTCGATTGTTGTTCACCGTAATCCATTTTGTTCATTCAACACCCAAGGTTCGCCATGGTCGGCTGCATGACATTTGAGCTGTTCTGACCTCAACACAGAAGCCTACCGGTCAAGCACACGCGGGTTCGTCCCTCCTTCCGAGTCTTCTCTGTTCGGGATATGTTTTTCTTGTCTGCCGACGAACTGGGAATATAAATCGGTACTGTGACTGCTGATACTAATGTCATCCTGTGCATTTCAAATCATTATTTTATACTCGTCATTTCAGATGCTGAAACTTAAATGGGTATCTTTTTATTTTTATTTTTTATTTTTAAATCAATCTAAACGGTGTGCTGCTTAAATCTGCAATTAGGGAAGTAATGTAGTAAGAATTAGAGTTTTCTTTCTTTCTTTCTTTCTTGGATTGTTTTTTTTTTTTAATTGGATTTTTTTTTAACGCGAATGGGTGCGATACAATGTCATACGTGGATATCCTTGATGTAAGTCGATATGTTCTATTGTTAGTTTCCAATATGAAGTTGTTGAAATGGGGGGATGATAAAATTGTCCTCGCTTAGTAATAGTTATGCTTGTTTAATTGTTCATTTATATTGTGTAGTTGGAAAAAGGGTGTGATTTAACTTGCTAAATCCATCACACTAGGTGCCTTACATTCCTACTGTTGTCATCTGTTTTTCTTTTGGGATTTGAGGATTTGATAATCTCTTTATTACATGCTGTTTCTTTGAATCAGCACAGTATGTTTGGTGAGACTGAAAGCCTGTTCTGCTACTTTCCCCACATTCTTCTTAGTAGACCTTAATATCTGCTGATGAGAGTAAACACCTGCTCATCAAATTGCAGTTCTGATAGGTGCAGAGACCAACAAAGATGAGAAGCCAAAGAAGGGTAGGGTTGTGTTGGCTATGGAATATGTTTTCGAAACCAGATGATATTTATTTATGTTATGTTGAGTATGCCTCTTTGGTTGATATTGTTTTGAGTAAAAAATGCTTTTCCTTTTGGAAAAAAATTCAAACTTTAGAGAGCATGTTCCTACATAAATAATTTTCATTATGAATACATTGACATGATTTTTTTGCACTATTGGCCAGTTGTTATTTGTTAATTATAAAGTTATTGTGAGTTTTGCTTTTTTCCATTTTTTTTTTCTTAAAAGCTAAATCCTCTGATTGTCATTTGAAAATTTTCTTTTGCTTCGTCTTATTGATGGGATAAAACACCTTAATGCTCAACTCAGCTGCGAAAAAAATGAAAAAATCTTCAGTTCCTCCAGGTTTTGTGTCACGTATATCCTTTACACTGAGGAGGGTGGATGATAGTCAGAAACTTGCTGTTCTATGGCTTTTGTGATAGGATTTTTGAATCATCTGAAGGAACTTGCCCTCATTTTACCTCGAACGCCTACTAAAAATATTTTATTGAGCATTAAGTTTTAGTATTGCGAGGCATTTTTACGTAGTAGGTGACCACATAGGTCAAAAGGGAAAATATTGACCATGGCTTGTCTTGTCACCTTATAACACAAAGTCCAAACTCTGAAATCTGAAAGAGGAGGAAACCAGAAATGTGACATTGCGAATTCAACTGGTGATTAATGATTTTAAAGTTGACGCTCAAACTTGGGGGAACTGTTATGGGGTGCGTTCAACCTTGTGGAAGTAGGGTTGTTTAGGGTTCCTACGATTTGGGTTTTAGTTCATGGTAATTTCATTGTTCATTCAACACTTGAGGTTTGCCATGGTTGGCTGCATGGCATCTGATCTGTTCTGACTTCAACACCGAAGCCTAACAGTCAAGGACACGTGGTGTTCATCCTTCTTGGGATATCTTTTTATTTTCTGTCCGCGAAAGTGGGAATATAAATCAGTACTGTGACTGTTGATACTGATGTCGTCTGGTGCATTTCATATCGTTATTTGATACCCATCTGTTCTGATGCTGAAACTTGAATGGATATTTTTTTTTGTCAATCTAAAGGATGATGTGCCAATTAAATCTGCTAGTTGAGAAGTAATATAGTAAGGGCTAGGTTCTTTCTTTCTTTGTTTTTTATTTTTTTATTTTTTATTTTTTAAATTGGAATTCTTTTTTTTTTTTTTTTTTTTTTTTATAAAAAAAACCATGAATGTGTGTGATAAAATGTTTTACATGGCTATCCTTGATATTAGCTGATATGTTTTATTGTTAGTTTCCAATATGAAGTTGTTGAAATGGGGATGATAAAATAGTCCTAGCTTAGTAATTATTATTACGTGTTTAATTGTTCATTTATATTGTGTAGTTGGAAAATGATGTGATTTAACTTGCTAAATCCATCTCACAATGTGCCTTACACTCTTACTGTTATCATCTGTCTTCTATGGGGATTTAGGGATTTAATAATCTTTTTATTACATGCTGTTAATCAGCACAATATGTTTAGTGAGACTGCAAAACCTGTTCTGCTACTTCCCCCCACATTCTTCTTAGTAGCACCTTAATATCAACTAATGAGAGTAAACATCTTCTCATCAAACTGCAGTTCTGGTAAGTATAGAGACCAACAAAGATGAGAAGCCAAAGAACGATTGGGTTGTGTTGGTAATTGAGTATGTTTCTAAAACCAAATGATATCAATTATCAAACTTTTATCTATGGTATATTGAACATGACTCTTTGGCTGATATAGTTTTGAGTGAAAAAATTCTTTTTTCTTTTGGTAAATTCTCACTTTAGAGAGCATGTTCATTTTCAATATGAATAAGTTGACATGAATTTTTGGCACTACTGACCAGTTGTTTTTTGTTAACTATTGTAAATTTTTTTTTCCATTTTTTTTCTTTTTGATGAAAGGCTCATTCCATTGAGCGTTATTTGAAATTTTTTTTTTTTGCTTCATCATACAGATGGGAATGAAGCACCTTAATGCACAACTTAGTTGTGAACAAATGAACAACTCTTCAGTTCCTCCAGGATTTGTGTCACGTACATCCTTCACACTGAGGAGGTTGGATAATAGTGAAGAAAGTTGTAGTTCTATGGCCTTTGTGAATGGATTTGAATCATCTCAAGTAGATGCTACACATATAGTTGACATTGGAGCATTTAAAACATCACTTAGGCATAGGCCATGGATAGTCTACAATCGCTACAACGACAACCAAGAAGAGTCTGACTCGAAGCCACTTGATATGGTAACCTCTCTCTCTCTCTCTAAATTTTTCATTTAGTTCTTGTAGGATGCAAGATTGTAAATCTATAGATGCAGAAACTGTTTATCTTCTTTAGAGTGGAAATATAATGAGAAACTATTTTGTAAATTGTGAAATATTTCCCCTTTTTTCTTTATTGAGAAATTTGTAAAAGAATAATTCAATATTCTAAACATATTAGAAGAGTAATGATTGCTCAATGCAAACTATATTACCTATAATAGGGCTGTAAACAATTGGTTATTATCATTATATTATTTCCAAAAGACGGATATTGAGGTACATGAGTGGTGAGACAGAAAACACAATTTTAAAGGAATACATTTCTAAGAAGCCAAACATAGGATTGAATATCGACAAGGAAAGAGCCAGTCATTTGAGAACTGTGCTGGTCTAGTCCTGTGTAGTTATAAATATTTTTGAAGATGTGAAAATATGTGGTTTTAATTGATGGCACTTGATTCAGTGAGTTGAGGCCCAAAGTTCAATTCTGGACATGTGAGAATTTTGAAAAATTAGAATACTATTGTAAATTTTATTTATTCATTCCCATAAATGATCAGTCTTCCAACCGTTTATCAACTGCATACTTGTACGGCCACTGCCACTGTGCCTTAAAAAGAATTCCGCGCATGCTGTTATGACCCTACCACTTAATAAACGTTAAATTTCATTAAATTGCATATTTTTCATGGTTGTGTTTCCTATTATGTTGAATAATTTATGCTAAGCATATGTATGCATTTGTTTCAAAAGAATGTTATTGAATTTAAATGTCACAGGAAGGGCTGGGATGAGAAAAAGGTAAGAAGGCATCAGTTGAAAATAAGGTAATACAAAGATTTGGGGTCAAACTATAAAAATGAAAGGGCTGGCCACTTAGGAAACTAGAAAAGTGACACCTGCCTAAAACTTTTTGTGTTTTTGCTATCTAGTTCTGTTGTTTCTAGCCTTCTAGCAGACACACTAATCTATTGCTAGAAACTCTAACCTATAGAGAGAGAGAGAGGGAAGAGGAGAGTGAATAAGTGGATGAGTGAGAATTTCTATAAAAAAAAATTTAGGAAAAAAATAGGGAAAATATAGGAAAAAACAACGCATTAGTATGAAAGTTGAAAAAGCTGGTAAGTAGGTTAGTTATCTCTAATCTTCGCTCCATTTGGGGTTTTGGTAATAGTGGAATTCATTAGGAAAAAATAGTAACTTGCATGTTATTGAATCCTTGTATAAATCAATGGTAAATATGTGTTCATTTTTTTGTTTGATAAACTCTAAGACAAGTGTTCTCTTTATCATGGTAGAAGATCTTTGATTAGTTGGAATAATTTGGTTTCTGTGTTTATGTGGTCTTGTTAGTGGAAATTGTTAAGCTAAAGGATTTTTGCTAACCTGTTTTAAGTCGATTAAGCTTTAAATATGAGGGATTGTATGGACAGATTGCATTGGTTGGGTACCTGCATTAACTAACTGAACAAAGACTTGAAAAGTGTATGGCTACTGATTATTGTCATGTGAAAATATGATAATACAAAAGTTGTGTTGTAACTGTATGTGCTGATTGTGCTTTGAAATGCCATGGAATCCAAAAAAGCACAGAATTGTGGCTCACTTGAGTGAAAGGCTCTAACCTTCTTGAGGGTATTTCTGTTATGTGGTGGTAGGCCAAGCTCAAGCGTGTCACTTGATTTGAATGTTTCATTGCCATGTTAAAATGGTTGTGCTACTTCAAAAGCTTGTGATGATAATTCTAGCTAAGAAGATTCCTCAGAATGATGATTACGTTCATCATGCAAAGTTGTGTAGTAACCATATGTGCTGGTTGTACTTTTGAAATGCTGTACAATTCAAACAAGTACGAATCGGGTTTTGAATCTAATTGGGACCATCTTTGAATCTAAATGTTGAATTTGTTTGTAGTTGTTTGGTGACTAACTGTTGAATATGTATGTAAAGTAGGATTTTTGGGAGACGGGAGAAGTGAATCATGGAGCATTGTGGTATTTGCATTTTTTTAGGTGGCAAAAAGTCCAATAGTGCTTCTGAATAGACCTTTTATTGAATCAACAGCCGGAAGTTTCTAGTTTGATAAGAGGGAATTCACCAATTAAGAAGCTTTTCACTCGTTTTAGAAAATCAAGGGGTCGATGCTGAATGGCTTCTATTTAGAGGTTAGCTCTTAATTGGTTCACTAATGAGTGAGCCGGTCTTACTTGTTTAAACTCTAAATGGGTACTGAATGTATCCTGACCAAATTAGCATCTTCTCTATCTCTGATTTGGTCAGCACATGCATTTAACACAATTTTTACATATTTGCCCTTAATTCTGCCCTTTCTTCTCTTCTTCTCTCCCTCACTCTACTGTGAAAAGAGATTCCACAGTGGTGATTCTACTGCTGATATACAATTGGAAATCTGATATTCCGATCAGCCAAAAATCTTGCACACCCAATTTTCCCCATCGAAAGACAAATCAGAACTTGGTAGCCTTGTCGCCAAAGACTTGTTGGACAGCCATGGCAAAGAAGAAATTGCAGAGCAGTCATGGTGAATAAGAAATATTCACACTCATGCTTTGCCATAGGAACTTTGGACATCCAGCAACACCTAGATAATTGGGGCGAGGGAGATGCTGTATTCAAAAAAATAGATCGAAGAAGAAGAAGGAAGGGGGAGGTGGAACTGCAGAAGCAAGTTAGGAAGAAATTAAGAAACAAGCTGAAGGAAGGAACTGACCCTGTTGATGGTTGAGGAGATCATTACAAACCTGGTCCGTGGATTCTTGATTACGGCTCTAATGGAATCTAGTTGAAGAAAATTAGCTTAATGGGAAAAAGAAAAATTATATATACATATATATTTTACAATATTAGTCAGGGGCTGACACTGCTGAAGGAAGGGAAGAACATATATATATTTTATGTTTGTTTATTTATCATTAAATACTATTTTTACTCTTAATTATATTTGTATTAAAATTACTCAAAATATTTTCAACTAATATTTTATATTTTAAACTTGAGAAACATTATTTTTGCTATGATAAAAATTATTTTAATTTTTGAAAACACTTCTTATTTTTTCATTTTAATTTTTGAAATTATTTCTTGTTTTTAACAATCAGTTTTGCTCTTGATGCTTTAAAAGGTTAAAAAATAGGAAAAACACTTATTTTGAGGTTAGTTACCATACAATTACAATAATTTGGCATTCAGATTCAAAGGCAAGTTCTAGTTATATTCAGAACCCAATTCACGCAATCAGAATTGTATTTAGTATTCAACACTTAATGCTCAACCTCTATTAAGAGGCAATCAAGTGCAAACTAATGGGGCCTTACACATTCTGATTGCATAGTATCTAAAAACACGTGATACCTTCTCTCCTTATTTCTATTGAAAAATAAAAATTTTCGAATATGGATTGCATTGTTGCGGGTCTAGTTTAATGGTAAAAGTGCAATTTCTTTTATTGACCCTTTAACCATTTAAACACTTGGTAATTCTTTGGCTGAGTGCATCATGAGATGAGAGGATGTGTTCTTAGGTACTACGAGGACAATTTGAAGATTTTGAAATAAAATAAATCATTGAAGAAATCACAGAAATTGAGGAACCTGAGCAAACGAAGTTGAATTCAAGAAAAATCTTGAGAAGGTGAAAATTGTTGAAGGTCAACAATCAATGAAGAAAATATTGCCATGTTTAAAAATGGAAAACCTGTGGAGTCCATAACTAAGAATCCCATATATTTGGATTCATTGTCCCTATAAAATTTTCAATTGAGCCTCCAGCTACTCATTTAGCAAACTGTGCTGATTTGCTCTGAAGCTAGCAACTTTCTATACTTGCATCGTCATACTAAAGGCTTGCAAGCATCTTTGATCCTTCCCCAAGCACAATCAACCAAAATGAGGAAATGTTTAGTATGTGAAAAGAGGTCGAGAATTAACATTTAAGTTATTTGGGTATTTTGAATATGTAATTTTCATCTTTTTTGGCATTTTCTACTAGTATTTCTCTTTGCCATGAATCAAGGATATAGTGTTATTAGGAAGAAATATGCTAGTATTATTAGATTTCCTTATTTTTACTTTCTTGTTTCCTAAGCATTTTGGGTCTGGTAGTTTTCCATCAGGTGGCTAGTGGAAGGAGGTGTACAGATATGATCATGGAGCTAGAAAATGTGAGTTTGAGTGATTGTTCACTGTCTAACGTAAATAGCAAAGGTGATGACTCATTTCAATAATATTTATTTTCGGTGAAGGGTTTGATTGGAGTTCAATTTTTTGAGGAGCCAGGTGGGTGGTTAGAGAAACCTTTTACAGTTTAGGAGGTTACAGATGGTGGTGGAATATGTAAAGGACAATCATAGGGACACTTGGCAGTAAAAGCTTGGAGATAGTTGGCAGAAAGATTAGAAGGAAAATTAAAATAATCAATGGTTAGAGAAACCTTTTACAGTTGAGGAGGTTACAAATGGTGGTGAAATATTGTAAAGGATGAGCTTAGAGACGCTTAGCAGTAAAAGCTTGGAGATAGTTGACAAAATGACTGGAAGGAAAATTAACATAATTTGCCTCCAAGAAACTAAGTGGGTAGGGAAAAATTGTTAGAGAATTGAAAAAAATTGTATTTGAACTTTGGTACACTAGAAAATAAAAACATAAGAATGGGATAGGAGTGTAGGACTGCAGGAATGACCTAAAAGATAGTGCTGTAGATGTTAAAAGAGTAAGTTATAAATCATAAAAATCAAGATGGTATTAAGTTGAGATAATTAATGTCATTAGTGCTTATGCTTCTCAAATAGGCTAAGTAGAAAATTTTGCAAGAAAAAAAATTGGGAAGATATGGATTTATGGAAAATATTACACAAGGGATCTCACAGACTAAGAAAATATTATATAAGTGGATTCGAATGGACACATTGGAAAGGACAATGAACGTTATGAAAGGATACATGGAGGGTAAGAATATGAAGATAAAATCGAGTCCTGTGATATGACCTTAGAATTTGCCATGTCATATGATTTGATTATAATGAATACATGCTTCAAGAAGAGAGAAGAAAGCATAAACTTTCAAGAGTGGACAAAATAAAAGTCAAGCAGATTTTGATGCATCGTTACCATGTAAGGATTGTGAAGTTATTTGGGTGAAAGTTTAACCATTGAACAAAGAGTTCTAGTGTTTGATATGTGTATAAAAAAATGGAAGAGAAAGGATAACATAAATCAATGCAAGAGAACTAGGTGGTGGAAACTAAAGGGTGAAAATAACACAGTTTAAAGATAAAATGATCAAAGATGGAGAGATTGGACAATAAGAGAGTGTAGACACAAACACCCTTTGGAGTAGGATAGTTAGTTCTATTACGAAGATAGCAAAAGAGGTTTAGGTGAATCTAGGGGAAGATTCTCAACTAGTGAAGAGAGATGATGGTGGGATCAAGATATCCAATAGTTGTGAAGCCAAAAAGAATGTGGTTTAGGACATGGCAAAAATATAGGAACATGGTAAACTTTGAAAAATATGAAGGGACAAGAAAAGATTCAAAAAAGGCCATTAGTAAGGCTAAACCATAGAGCATATAAAAGTTTATACACTAGCCTAGATACAAAGAAAGGGAAAGAAGAGGTAGAGAAAGAGGGAACAAGGACTTAGATAATATCAAATGTACAAAGGATGTGGATGATAGTGTTTTGGTTAAAGAAGTCATAAAAGAAAGATGATGAAGCATGGTTTTAAATAACAGCCGCGACCGTTGTGTAACACCGTTACTTAACGATTTTTTGGGTTCATGATTCCATTACACATCACAAAATTGGTGGGAAGAAAAAAAATCATGGTTGTAGCAGTTGTTGTGTTCTGTGACTGTTACATAAAGGTCGCTACTTCCATTATATACGCTAGCACAAGATTGTTATGCCAACAAAATTTATTTTATTTTTTAATTTTTTTTCTCACTTTTGTTCTTTCCTCTTTCATAAATCACTCTCACTATACTGTTGAGAGAGGGGGAAAAGATTATAATGAGGATGATAATGATACAAAATTTACTATTTTTTTTTTTTTTTAAATACTTACAAGTGATGCATTGATTAACAATTCGAAAATACTAACTAGTTAGGAAAATATTTTATTTTTATAATTTTAGCAATTTTATATTTATGTTCTATATTTTTCAATTTCAACCTTCTTTTCTTTTCTATTCTAGTTATTTTATATTTTTTTTACTCACATGTCTTACGTGTCTAATAGATTAATGGAATCTATAATGTATTTTGTTTTATTAATTAATTTATCACATATAAAAATTTAACATGCATAAGAAAAATGATAAGTATAAATACACAAACACATGTAATTTTTCTATCAATGGTGGTTTAAAAAAAATGTAAATTTCTTGCGCTTACCAAACAACTTAGTTACTTGAACCGAAGGATCTAAAATACACTAAAACTCTTTCTAAGAAGGGTTAAAAGCTTAAAACATGCAAATACACTAACATGCACAAGGTTGTGTGCTTGATAAAAATCATGACCATCATACCCACTTCCCGTTATGTAACATCTAGTACTATCGCTTCTTGTTACACCCGTTATTGTTACATTACACTGCTTGCTACCGCAATTTAAAACCATGTGACAAAGTTACTTTAATAAGCTATTTAATGAAAACCAAGTAGAACGCTTAAACTTAGAATTGAAAAATGAGGAAAAGGCTAAAAATTTGAGATTTAAAAAAAGTATTTTTTTAAAGCAAAATTAGCGTTAATGAAGTTAAGATTGCATTAAAGAGTATGAAAAATGGAAAATTTAGGATTGAATGACATGCCAATTGAGGTTTGAAAATGGCTAGTTGATAGCGAAACTATTTTGTTAATTAATTTTGTTGTTGTCAAAAATCGAATGACTTTTGTGAATCGTCCTTCGACCGCGATCAGCTGAAAAGAATCAAATGTGAATGGCTTTGAGGACCCGGAGTGTACTTCGGGGGATCACTCCGATGCTTAAGTTAGAGACTTGTGGGAGGCTTTGAATTGCAATAGTAGAAAGAAGTAGATGAGAATGAGATGCTTGCCTCCTCTCGAAGTCTCCTTTTATAGTGGTGGAGGTTGACCCTCTTTCAAATGGGCATTGATGAGCGTATTATTGTGCTTGTGGGGGTTATGATGATTTAAGGGTATTTATGTGGTGGTTTTAATTGCAATTTTATAACCGTTTCCTCTCATGAATAAGCATATTAAATTTAGCATGTTGGTTATGTAGAGGTGTTAATGGTGGTTTCGTAAATGTTTCTTCATATGAATGAGTATTAATTTTGGGTATATCAGATGCCCCCCCTAGTTTCAAATTTTTGAATCAAGTTTCTAAAGCTCGAATGTTTCAAGGTCTGTTATTTCATTTGAGCTGTTTTTTTTTTTTTTTTTTACGGGGCTTATTCCGAGCCCTATTCCTTAAAGTTTGGCTCAATCCGAGTCGATGCACTCACGTTCGACCAATCCGATCTGGTTATTTCTCCTTTAGGCTCAATTCGAGCTGCATTGCGTCTCTATTTGGCTAAGTTTGAGCTGCGTTGCGTCTTTGTTCAGCTTAACTCGAGCCGTGTTACATCTCTATTCGGCTTAATCCAACTTGCATTGCGTCTTTGTTCGGCTCAATCTGAGACGATGCACTCACATTTGGCTAAATCCGAGCCAGTTGTTTCTCCTTTAGGCTCAATCCAAGCCATTTATTTCTCCTTTAGGCTCAATTTGAACCGAATTGCGCCTACGTTTGGCACAATCCGAGTCGCATTGCGTCTCTTTTTGACTCAATCTGAGCCGATTATTTTTGCTTTAGGCTCAATTCGAGCCAATTATTTCTACTCTAGGCTCAACCCAAGCCGATGCACTCACATTTGGCTCAATTAAAGCCAATTATTTTTCCTTTAGGCTTAATCAAAGCTGATTATTTATGCTTTAGGCTCAATCCGAATCACATTTATTTCTCCTTTTAGCACATCCGAGCCGGACGCATCGACAATTTTGCTCGATTTTTAGGCCAATTTTTTCACTTTCTGGTTCGATCTGAGCCAGGTGTATCACTGTTCGACTCAATTCGAGTCGGATGTTTTAAAATTGGGCTCAATTCGAGCCAACTATTTCTCCTTTAAGCTCCATCCAAGCTGGAGGCATTGACAATTTTGCTTGATTTCGAGCCGAACATTGGCAAATGTTTTTATTGCCTTATGAGTTGTGCTCATTTTTTACCTACCTCATGAGCCGTGTTCATCAATTGGGCGTGTGTTTGGGGCCTCGTGAGTAGTGCACATCGGTTGGGCCATCTTTGGTGAGCAAGGCTCACTTTTTGTTTGCCCCATGAGCTGTGTTCATGAAGTAGGCTGGTCTTCGGGGCCTCATAAGTTGTGCTCATCAGTTAGGCCACTCTGGTGAGCAGCACTCACTCTTTGCTTGCTTCATGAGCTGTGCCATTAAGTGGGCTAGTCTTTGAGGCCTCATGAGCTATGCTCATCAGTTGGGCCATTTTGTTGAGCAGTGCTCACTCTTTGCTTGCTTCATGAGATGTGCTCATTAAGTGGGTTAGTCTTCAAGGCCTCATGAGCTGTGCTCATCAGTTGGGCCACTCTGGTGAGCAGTGTTCACTCTTTAATGCCTAATGAGCTGTGCTTATCAATTGGGTTAGTCTTCGAGGCCTTATGAGCTGTGTTCATCAGAGGAGCCATGGTGATGTGCGCTGTTTTGGGATTCGTGCTTTTGGGATTCACGCCATTGGAATTCCCGCCACTGAGATTCATGTCACTGAGATTTGCGCCATTGGAATTCCCGCCACTAGTGTTCTATAAATTGCTTCCTTTGCCTAATTTTTCTCGTCTCCGGAGGAAGTTCTTCCATAGCTAGCAGGTGTGCCGCTGCTAGACCATTTTAAATCCATCGTCGCCTTGGTCATTCATCCTTGGACTAGTTGAAACAGCTAGTTCCTACCTTGAAATCTATGTCTAATCTTGAGTGCGAGTCTTGTTAATTTGGGAAACTTCATTGTGTTCCCTTTGCTTAGGTCAACAAATGAGTGGTTAGTCCTTTCATGCTAGTCTATTTCAATGTTCAGGGTCCTAGTCGTGTCAAGACGAAGTTGGGTTCGCTACTTTGTTAAATTTGTTGATGACTTTAGGATGATGTGGTTGTATTTAATGAAAAATCATTATCTTTTGTGCCTTCTTTTCTCAAATAAAAACTCAGCTTAATATGCTAGTTAAGATACTTTGTAGTGACAATGCTAATGAGTACTTTAGTACCCAATTCACTACTTATATGACTAATTGTGGTACAATCCATTAGTCCTCTTCTGCCCACACTGCACAACAAAATAGATTTGCAAAGCAAAAAAATAGACATATTCTTGAAGTTACTCATGCCCTATCGTATCAAATGAATGTCCCTAAATTTTTTTGGAGTGATGCTGTGCTCACAGCTTGCCCCCTTATCAATAAAATGCCATTCTCTAGCCTTGGTGGTAAAATCCCATATTCAACTTTCTTCTCTAGGGCTTCTTTGTTTTTCCCTTCCTCCTCGTATATTCAATTGTGTCCTTTGTGCCTTAGTTAACTCTAGGAATGGATAAGTTGGTTCCTCGTACTATCAAATGAAATTTTTTGGGCTCTTCCTATACTTAAAAGGGATATTGATGTTATTATAGTTCTACTGTACTTTGATTCTTTGTCTTTGTTGATGTCACGTTTTTTTGAGTCTACACCATACTACTCTAATTCCTTGGGTTCTGCTGATCTTGATGTGTTCTTTCCTTTGCCTTGCCTTCTAGATCCAATCCTATTATCTGTGCCCAATCTGCCTACATCTTCATCTAGTTTGAGTCCTTCTTGTGGTTTGGATTATCCCAGTTTTTAGGTATACACATAACAACTCAAGGGAGGAGAGTCTCCTCAAGCTTCTACTACTATGCCTCCAATGACCTCATTAGATCATCTTATTTCCCATGATGTTGAGCCTCCTATAGTTGTTCAGAAAGGTAAACACACTTGTACCCAACATCCAATCTCTAAGTTTTTTGTTATGATTTCTTGTCACCCTCGCATTACTGTTTGGTTAGTTCTCTATCTTCTGCTACTCTTCCAAAATCTATTT
Organism: Malania oleifera; assembly: GCF_029873635.1. Classification (NCBI taxonomy): domain Eukaryota; kingdom Viridiplantae; phylum Streptophyta; class Magnoliopsida; order Santalales; family Ximeniaceae; genus Malania; species Malania oleifera. The sequence goes on along the minus strand of NC_080421.1, from coordinate 39,983,803 downwards.
TTGAAGCCCTATCCCATTCTGGGTGGAGGACTGTAATGGTTGAAGAGATGCGTGCACTACGTGATAATGATACTAGGGATTTAGTAATTCTTCCTTCTAATAAGTTTGTGGTTGGTTTTCGTTGGGTGTACAATGTGAAAGTCAATCTTGATGGTTCTGAAGCTCGTTTAAAGGCCCACTTTGTTGCTAAGGGATATATTTTCAATTGTATGTTTTAGATTATTTAAACATATTCTCTTCGGTCGCTAAACTTGCCTTAGTATGTTTGTTCATCTCCGTAGCCACTACTTGTCATTGACCTTTACATCAGTTAGATGTGAAGAATGCTTTCCTACATGATGAATTGGTGATCTTCAGGAGGAGGTCTATATGAAGCAACCACCTTGGTTTGCTGCTTAGACGGAGCCAGGCTTAGTGTGTCGGCTTAAGAAATCATTATATGGATTAAAACAATTTCTCAGAGCATGGTTTGGCCGATTTAGTGCTGTAGTACTTAAGATTAGCCTTTGATGGTGTGTAGTAGATTGCTCTATTTTATCATCATACTCCATTTGATAGGATTTTGCTTATTGTGTATGTGGATGACATTGTGATCACCAATAGCTTTACCTAGTGTAAGTTTTAGACCAAGAACTTGAGACCATTGAAGTACTCTATGGGTATAAAAGTATCGAGATCTCATACAAGAACCATCTTGTCACATAGGAAGTATGTCTTGATCTTTTATATTAGACTAGACTGTTGGCATCCAAACATGTTGATACACCCAGGGATCCCAATATTAAATTAGTGCCAAATATAAGTGATTTGTTGCCTAATCCAGGATGGTATAAGAGACTTATGGAAACTTGAATTATCCCACAATCACTTGACTAGATATATCTTTAGCAACAAATGTTGTGAGTTAGTTTCTTGATTCCCCTAGAAAAGTCACTAGGATGCAGTAATTCACATTTTGAGATATCTCAAAAGGTGCGCTAGGGAGATGTCTCTTTTATTATGATTGGGGTCACACTCATACTTAGGGATATGCGTTGGGCCGGGTCGCTTTTCGAGCGAAGATCCTCAACCAGGTACTATATCTTTATTGGTGGTAGTTTGGTTTCTTGGAAGACTAAGAAACAAATTGTGGTAGCTAGGTCATGTGTTGAGTCATAGAGCTATGGCTCACAATAAATGTAAACTAGTTTTGTTGAAAAATATGTTGGAAGAACTTGGTTTTCCGTATTCTTAGCCTATGGAGTTGATGGTGATAATTGAGCTGCTATTCGTATTGCCTCCAACTTGGTCTTCCATAAGCGAACAAAGCACATTTAAGTTGATTGCCACTTTGTTAAGGAGAAACTTGTACAAAAGCTCATTGCAACCTCTATGTGAAGTCTGATTTTCAACTTGCTAATTTGTTCGCTAAAGCCTTGGGAGGTGTTTGAGTGAAATTCATTTGTAACAAGTTAGGAGCATATGATTGTGTTAGTTATGTAAGTGTGAGTCAGTAAGGGTATTATGGTCATTGGTATTGTACTTGACAATCGACATATGTTATAAATAGATGGGAGACCTATCATTGAGGTTAGGTCTTCCATTTTACCCAATTATTCAACAATATGAAATAAGAAAATATTTGTAATTACTAAACTTATAAGTCCAACAATAAAAATTTGTGAAAGGCTATTTGAGTAAAGACTAAGGCTAGAAACGAGGTTTTTAGAATATTAGTTTGGTTTATGTTTGGGGGATCAATTAAAAAGCTATATATTTATTGAGAAGATTAATGGAAAAGTTTAGGAAAAAGAAAAGGACTCCAATTTTTATTAACTCAAAGAAAGAAGATATTTAGGGAAGTTCTTTGGTGGTTCAAGAAAAAAAAGGAATATGCTATAGGTACAACAACAACAATAACAAAGCAAGCCTTAAGTCCCACTAGTTGAGGTTAGTTATATGAACCCTTTTCTACCAATTTATGCGATCATGTACAATTTCTTTCAACAAATTCAAGGCTATTAAATCCTTACTATCTTATTCCAAGTTCTTTTAGGTCTACCTACCTTTACCCCTTTTACTGCTCTTCACAACTACTAACTCACTCTTCTCATTGACATACTATGTGACGATGTTGCTAGTGCTCAAACCATCTGAGTTATCCCTCCCTTATCTTATCTTCTATAGGAGCTACCCTAACTTCCTGTGAATATGTTCATTACTTAATTTAACTTTTAACATTATACGAGTCATCCATCTTTAGTAGTTTGCTTTAGTTATTCACATGAGCAATTATGTGTTTAGATAATGAAGATTTGATTCTAGGTTATGTTTTAGGAAAATCCGACGTAGTTTTATACGGGTACTACTAGGAGATAAGAGTCAAAATTGAAATAAGCCGTTATGATTCAACTGGACGGCCTATAATTTATGGACTACGCAACATGTCTGTGAAGATGCGGATTCCTTGCATCTGGATATAACTACCCTACAAAGCTTCATTGTTCCTTGGGATTGGCTTTGGCCGTTTCCTGCGCAGCTTAGGTGGAGGGCGGAGAAGGCCTCCTTTCGCCCCCCCGAGGGTGGGGGGGTGAGCTATCACTGAGATACCACTTTGGAAGAGCTATGATGGAAACAACAACCCTAGTCACCATCTCTATATCTGGTTTACTTGTAATTTTTATTGGGTACGCCTTATATACTGCTTTTGGGCAACCCTCTCAACAACTAAGAGATCCATTCGAAAAACACAGGGGCTAAAAAGATAGCGAAAAAATATATTCCAAGATTTGGGACTAAAAGAAATGTATAAACCAATGCTTCCATAGAGTCAATTGTGGTTTTCAATTATAGCTTCCATACCTGTTTATTTATTTGGGAATATTTTCAAATAAAGAAAGAACAAGAGTCAAAGAAAGGGCGATGATTCAAATCAAGATTTCCCTCGTACTGGTACCCTATGTCAAATCCATCAAAGAAAATAGAAACAAAAAATACTAGAGTAATGTTGTCTTAGACTACTAGTTTCCTTATAGTTGGATCCCCAAGTTTTTGGAATGTGTCAAATTCCACTTGAGCATCCAAATCCGGGTCAATACTAGCAAAAACATCTCTAAACAAGGTTCTAGCACTATGCCAAATATGTCCGAAGAAAAAGAGCAAAGCAAACAATGCATGTTCAAACGTAAACCAACTCCTTGGATTTTGCTATGAAAAACCCCATTAGATTTCAAAGTAGCACGATCTAATTAAAAAATTTCACCCAATTGAGCACATCTAGCATATTTTTACTTTTTGATATTTTGTTTCTTAGTTACCTAACATTCTTATCCATGTAGCATATTTGGTCATATAGCAGTCCGATAAAACTTCCCTTTTAATTTTAAGAGTATTCTACGATCACAAAGTACAGTTGAAACGCTTCTCCATTTTATCCAACCTGCTTTAATTTTATGCATTACATCATCTTCAATTTCTCCTTCAGCTTACATAATAGATCCAAAGTATTGAAATCTACAAGTGCTATTTATTTCCTTATCATCAAGTTTAACTTTGTTCCCAATATTCCTCCTATTATGACCGAAATTACATTTCATATATTCTATCATATTTATACTTATCCTAAAGCCTTTAGATTCTAAAGCTTCTCTCCATAATCCTTATTTAGATTCTATTCCACTCCAAGTTTCATCAATCAAGACAATATTATCTGCAAACAACATATATTATTGTACCTCATTTTGGATGTCCCTAGTCAGTTCATCCATCATAAAAGCAAAAAGATAAGGGCTTAAAGCAGATCCTTAATGTACACCTATTGGATTGGAAATTCCCTAGTCTTTTCGCCTGTAGTTCTAACGCTAGTCATTACCCCATCACATATATCCTTAATGACATCAGTGTATCTACTACATACATCTTTTTTTTTTTTTTTTCTCCCTTACCTAGGTACCCTATCATACACTTTCTCTTAGTCAATAAATACCAAATGCAAGTCCTTTCTTTTCCCAAAACTTTTTCATTAATTTTCTTAATAGATATATAGCTTCTATAGTAAATTTCCTAGGCATAAAACCAAATTGATTTTTTGAGACCTTCATTTTAACCTTAATCTTTGTTTAACTATCATTTCTCACAGTTTCATTTTATGACCCATAAGTTTAATTCCACGATAGTTATTACAATTTTGAATATCTACTGTATTTTTGTATATAGGTATTAAAGTGCTTTTTCTCCATTCATTTGACATTTTCTTAGATTTTGTAATTGTAATAAATTTTTTAACCATGTAATTTTGTTATCACCTAGGCATTTCCAAACTTCAATTGGGATGTTATCCGGTCCTATAGGTTTTCCATTTTTCATCTTTTTAAGAGCAAACTTAACATCATTACCTCTAATTTTGTGAATGAATCTCATATTTTAATGTTTTCCTCATTTGTCAACTCTAAATTTAAGCCTTCTACTTAGTTTTCATTATATAGCTTACTAAAGTAACGTCACCATCTTTCTTTTATGTTTACTTCCTTAACCAAGACATTATCATCCTTACTTTCATACATTTTACATTATTTAGGTTTGTACTTCTTCCTTCCTTAGCTCTAGCAAGTTTAAATATGTCTTTTTCCCCTTCTTTTGTATCTAATCTAGCATATACAAATTATCAAGTGATCTATATTTAGTTTCACTAATGGTTTTTTTTTTTTTTTTTGCATCTTTTCTCATCTCTTTATACTTTTCAAGCTTTCCATTTTTCTACATTTTTGTCATGTTTTATACCAAATTTTGTTTGTCTTTACAGCTTTTTGGACATCTTGATCCCACCACCCACTTTCTTTGCTATTCGAGAATCTTCCTCTTGATTCACCTAAAATTTTCTTTTGCTATCTTTTTTAATAGAGCTAGTTATCCTACTCCAAAGAGTGTTTATGTCTACACAATCCTCTAAAGTCCAATTGCCATCTTTGATCATTTTGTCTTTAAATTTATTATAGTTTCTCCCATAAGGTTCCACCACCTAGTTCTCATGCCTTGATTTATTTTATCCTTTGTCTTCCATTTTTTAATACATGTATCTAACACTAAAATTCTATGTTATTTGTTTAAGCTTTCACCTGGGATAACTTTACAATCCTTACACGATAAACAACCTACCCTCCTAGTTAAGAAAAAATCTATTTAACTTTTATTTTGTCCACTTTTAAAGGTTATTAAGTGTCCTTCTCTCTTCTTAAAACGAGTATTCATTGTAGTAAAATCATATGAAATAACGAAGTCTAAGATCATCCCCCCAAACTTATTTGTGTCTCCATATTCATATCCTTCATGCATCCTATCATAACTTTTATTATCCCTTCCAACATGTCAATTCAAATATGCTCCTATGAATATTTACTCCATCCCTAATATCCCTTGTATAATACGATCCATATTTTCCCAAAATTTTCTCTTAAAATTTTTTACTAAGCCTACTTGAGGAGTATAAGCACCAAGGACATTTGTTATCTCTTGGCTTAAGAGTTAAGACCATCTTGATTTTTATAACTTTATCCCTTACTCTTTCGACATCTATAATTCTATCTTTTAAGTTTTCGTCTACAATAATTCCTACCCCATTCTTATATTTTTCTTTTCCAATGTACCAATGTTTTAATCTTGATTTTTCAATTTCTCTACCGTTCTACCCCACCCACTTAATTTCTTGAAGATAGATTAGATTAAATTTTCTTCTAATCCTTGTATCCACACTTTCCATGCTTTTAGTATCCATATATTCCAAGTTGCTAATCTAATCCTAGTCTCCTAAATTGATTTATTTACCCACTCGTGTCCACAATGATCCAGGAACCCTCGCATATTTGTCATTGTACCTGGGTGCTAACACCACGTGTCATTTCGGGCTGGTGACCTAGTATGCAGTAGGTGCACTAATGTTATTAAGGATATGTATAATATAGTAATGAGAAGTGTTATGACTACTTGCAGAGAGTCTACTAGAATAGGTGTGCATCAACGGGTTCGCTTTGATATCTTATCTTTTTTGCATTAGATATAGGTGTACTTATTAGGAGTATCCAAAATGAGGTTCCATGGTGTACGTGTTGGTGATGGATGAACTTATTGGTAGTATCTATAATGGGGCTCATGATGTATGTTGTTTGCAGATGATATTGTCTTGACTAGATATGGAGAAAAATCTAAGTTAGAATTATAGAGAGAAGCTTTAAATCTAGAAGTTTTACAATAAGTAGAAATAAGATAGAATATATAGAATGTAATTTTTAGTCATGGTAGGAGGAGTATTGGACAGAAGATTAAACTTGAAGCTTAAGAAACTAATAGTAGCACTAGAAGATTTTGATATCTTTGTTACATTATGCAAGGTGGAGGAGAAATTAAAGATGTAATACATAGGGTTAAAAGCGGGTGGGTAAAATGGAGAAGTGATTTAGGTGTGCTGTGTGATTGTAGAATACCCTTAAAATTAAAAGATACATTTTATAGGATGACTATAGACTGGCTATGCTATATGGATCATAATGTTGAGCAATTAAGAAACAACATATCTAAAAAGTAAAAGTTGCCAAAATGAGAATAGTAATACTAAGATGGATAAGTGGTATAATGTTAGAAAGATAAATTAAGGAATGAATAAGTTCATGATAAGTTATGCAAATACTTATACAAGATATGGGAAGGATGGTTGAGATGGTTTGGAAACATGCAACATAGGCCAGATAATGGACTAATGGTGATGAGTGAGCCAGTTACTCTTAGTCAAAATATAAGGGGTAGGGGTAAACCGAAAGAAACTCGAAATAATATAGTGAATAAGGATTTTAGAAGCCCTCAAGTTGTGAGGGGATTTTTCCCAAGATCGTGCAAATTGGGAGGAAAGGATTCATGTGACAAACCCCACCTTGTGGGACTTTATGCTTGTTTGTTGTACTATCTTATGAAGATTTCAAACTAGTTTCATGCTATGGTGCTCTAGGAAAGTTTGTCAAGTCTTCTTAAGAAGGATCATTCTATCAATACGAGGGATTTTAGGATGATTAGTTTGATGATTGGTATTTATTTGACTAAGATCTTATAGAGGAGGTGGTTGTACTGCTTTGGGTTCAACAAGTTCCCACCACAAGAAGCTTTCTTGGGAGGTATGTATGTTCTTAATGCATTTGTGGTTTGCAAGGAGGTTATTGAGGATGTAAAGGCAAGGAAGAAGAGGATTGTGTTTAAACTTCTCTTCGAGAAGGTGTATGGTTGAGCGAGTGGGAGTTATTTTTTGGATGAGGTTGTAGATAGAAGGGTTTTAGCTTTACATGGAGGAAGTGATGTTTTCCTTTATCAATGATTGCTAGTCTAAAGCTTTGGTTTACAACATTGAGGGGTCCATGCCAAGCTTATCCTTCGCCTTTTTTTGGAAACTATTTTCCCACTTCAGTTGTAGTTGTTTGTGAGCATATTGTTGAGTAGAAGCGAGGCCTATGGTTTTGTGAAAGGCTTGGATTGTTGGAAGAAACAGGTTTTCAATTTGAATTTATGGTAGAGACGTGTTTTTTTTTTCTTTTTTCCAATTATAGGTTGTCGGTGTTGATGACTATTTTTTTTTTATTTTTTATTTAAAGGAATAAAGTTGTAAAAGATGATTTGGAAGGATGTATGAATGCTTTTACTGTGTTCTAGATTTTTGATATTGTTCATGATCATAGAATTACTTCGTCTAAGCTTGGTTGGCATAGGTTTGAGTGGCATTACCATGCAATCTTCATTTTGCTTCTTTTTCTTTGGATCTAAGTGTAGAGAGGGTATTTAAGAGATTGAATAGGTAGAAGCATGCTTATTTGTCTCTATAGGGTCACATTACACTTGTTGCAGAGCTTTTGTATTGAGCATTAGTCTATGTATTTGTTTACTTTTTACATCTTTATTTAGGATTGTCGTGTCTCTGGCTAAGAGACTGAAAAGATGATGAGAAGTTTAGTCAGTTGGGAGGTTGTCAGGAGGCCTTGGACTCATGGAGATTTGGCTATAGAGAGTCCGGTTTCTATGGATGGTGGGGGAAAGTGGTTGTCATGTTTCTCTTTGGAAAAAAAGTCTCTTTGACGAAAGGTGATTTAGAGCAAATGTAAAGAAGAGGATGGGATGCGCCTTGGTTTTCTCTTTTATTTATTTATTTATCTTTTGGGGGCAGGGGTTTATATTATTCATCCTAGTCCATGGAAATGCCTCTTGGGTACCTCTTTCCTTCCTTTGACTTGTATAAACTTGCTAATGGAACTAAAATCCAATTTTGGGAAGATTTGTGGCAAGAGGAAATGTCTCTTGGGTACCTCTTTCCCTCCTTTGTCTCATACTATTCCCTTGCTTCTATCATCATATCTTTGCCTTCTATTATGATGCTTTCGTTTCTAAATTCTACTTCAAGATGGTTCTATTCATATTTAGAATAGCATTTGTCATATAACAGAGTTCAAGGCCCCATTTCTGCTTTGCACTGCTTTAGCATTGCAATTTAAATTCTTGACCGAGTCTATTGTTATGCCCACCACAGTGGCTTGCGTTAGTAATGTTTCCATAAAGTCAACTTCCGCCTCTTTTTCCAGCTCTTTTGTGCAATTCTGTCTTTTCTACTTTTTGTTCTTACTAATTTTTTGCTTGAAAACGCATGATTGAAGTAGAAATTAAAATCAAATTGTGGGCAGCTTCCCATATCTCCACTCAGATCTATTCATACATTTAATTTCTTGGTTTGTAGATGTTGTTTTCTATTGATTTTAGTTTTTTGTATGCTCTTTTTCCCCCCCTTTTTATTATAGATGTTTATTCCTTGTGCTATTCTACAATTACTTAATTTATGATTATTATAATATTTATTTTAATAATTATTGAAAATTATTTATTAATTTTATTTCTTTCTTTCATTTTTATTAGAGACAATAATGGTTGGAATGTTTTTTGGCTAAAAGTATTACAGACTACTTAGTTTGTCAGCAATGATCAATTAGTTGTAATGTAGTTTATTATATCCAAATTTTGTAACTTAATAATTTATATTGTTATTTTTTATTAGAAATTAATATTTATTATGTTCTTTTAGTAATTATTATTTCCATTAGTAGTGTGTAATTTTGTATTTACACTTTATTACTTAAGTTATGAAGTATCTAGTGTATATTTGTATTCATCTAATTTATTTTAGATTTGTAATTGCATTCGTCAGATCTAATTTAAGTTCTTTCAGTTAGATTTGACTTAGTAATGATATTCCTTCTTTTTACTTGTTGTTGTAAGTTGTTATTAAATTATAAAAGATTTTTTTTGATAAAAAATACATTTCATTTAGAGAGAAAATAAGCTACGAAGCTGAGGATAAGATTGCAAATTAATATCCCATCCAAATCTCTGGCCTGTACTTGTGCTTGAAGGAAGGCAACTTTCCTTTCTGAGAAGGCAGCACATTCCATTGAACTTAAATGAGATCAATTAATTATTTGAATTCAGTTGTCTTTGGTTTTTAGCTTATCCTTTCGATTGCCTGGTGGAGATGATCTTTGGAATACACTAACCCATCCTTTGTCTTCTCCTCCAACTATGGTCAAATTATCTAATCCAACAATCTTCAATGACCCACAGAAACATAATGTATTCCTCTCACAATTTTGACCTTCTTTAAAGCTTGAAGAAGAGCCCACACCAGCGTGTTGGCTGCCCTCTTGCCTTCTTGAATTTTCCTGGCACAAAATATTTTGCTCCTGTTCGCTATCGCCTCAAAAGATAACCCTGCCTTCTGAAGCCTTACCTCAATTCAAGGTGGAGAGTTGCAGTGCGTGAGGAGATATGTGCTTTGCTGTACTTGGGAGCATGTGCCTCTTCTGATAAGTCTCTGGTTGGATGTCATTGGCACCATGAGGTCAATCCTAATGGTTCTGCAGCTTGCTTGAAGTCCTGGTGATGTAGGACGGTAAATAGAAAATCAGAAACAGAAAAGAACAGAGGAGGAGGAGGAGGAAGAAGAAGGAAGAAGGAAGAAGGAGAGGAGAGGGAGAGGCTGCATGAGAGAGAGGGAAAGCCAATCTGGAAAACTGAATTGAAAATGATTAACTGATTCATAGATTACAAAGAAAGTATTTATACACCTGACATTACAACTAAAACAAATATTTACAAATAACTCCAAGTAAAACAAATAATTACAAAATAAGCCAAAGTATTTAAAATACACAAAATGATCCTAAATTAACTTAACTTCTAAAATAATCAGAAATTTCAAACTAGAATAAAACTCCTACCTACAATATAAACATTTAAGGGGCCGTTTGGTATCATTGTCGATATTATAAAAAATGAAAACTATAAATGAAAACTAAAAACCAGAAATAGAAACTAAAAACTGAAAACCAACAACCTGTTTGGTTTTAATATTTGTAGAACTAAAAAAATTTAAAAACTTGACTGAACAACTGCTCATTTTTATCATTGAATCAAATAACAAATGTAAAATATGATTTAAATAAAGTACAAACAGATATAAAGTAAAAATACTATAATAAAAATTAAAAATTGTTGTAATTATCCTACTTAATTATTATATTTCAAATTTCACTTTACAAGAACAATCTTAGTGTATGTGACAATTGGAATATAGTAAAAAATATTTTGTAAATGACTTTTAAATTCATATGATCATTTTATTTTAATTTTAATAAAAATTATGAATAAAATGAATGAATTAATCCAAGAAGTTATATCTAGATACTAAAATATTTTGGCCACAAATTGCCAAAACAACTGTTGAAAAACGATAAAATTTGATTTTTAGTTTTTCTGCAAATAGCTGAAAATCGTTAACAGAAACAGAAAACCATCAGCTTAAACAAACACGTTTGCATAATCTGTTCTTCACTGTACACAAACAAAAGCAGAAACGATGCTAGACAGGTCCTAAAATTCTCCATTGTTGTTTCTCCATCACTCAGTTTGTTGCCAATGGATATAAATAGGTATATGGTTTGGACTACCCTAATGCGTTTTTCCAGTCCTTGAACATTCATCAGTTCATCGTTTTATCTATTTTTAGCTACCACTTGTTATTGGCCTTTGCGTAAGTTGGAATGTTCTGTAGGAAGAAGTCTATATGGAGCAATCACTTGGGTTTTTTGCTTAGGGAGACTGAACATTGGTGCGTGTAGATATGTGTCATAGATCAGTTTGTATCCTACCACCGTACGACCATACTGTTGTTGGTAGGATTTTGTTGGTTGCGCATGTGGCTGATATTGCTATTACTAGTTTTGACGGTATACAAAGCTTGAAGCGTTTTCTACAAACAATGTTTCAAACTAAAGACTTGGGATTGTTGAAATAATTCTTGGGCAGAGAAGCATCCAATTCTCGTATGGTGCCTGTCTTGTCTCTGAAGAAGTATGTTCTTGGCCTTTTGGATGAGACCTAGCTATAAAGATCCAATCTTGTTTATACACCTAGGATCCTAAACGCAAATTATTACCAGATGTGGGTGTCTTGTTCAGAAGTTAAACTGCCTTATAATCACTCCATGAAACATGTCTTTCACAACAATTTTTGTGAGCCAGGCCTTGATTCGTTGTGAACGTGTCATTGAAGTGCTATTGTTCGCATCTTAACTTTCCTTAAAGGTGCATTTGGGAGAGGTTTCTTTTATTAGGACTGAGGTCACTCGTGTTTTGAGATACACAAATGCAGATTGGGTTGGGCCACCTCTGTCTTAAGATCCATAATAGGGTGCTGTGTTTTGTATCTTGGAATACTAAGAAACAAAACATGGTTGCACGGTCAAGTGCTGAGTCTGAATACAGGGCCATAGCCCATACTATTGAACTTGTTTGGTTGAGTGACATGTTAACTTGATCACATTCCTAGCCTATGGATTTGATGTGATAATCAAGTTGCTATTCATATTACCTCGAATCTGATCTTTCCTGAGAGGGCAAAACATTTGAGATTGATTTTCATTTTGTTCAAGAGACACTAGTGCAAAAAGCTCATTACAACCGCTTACTTGAAGTCAGTACTAACTAGCTGATTTCTTCACTGAACCTTTGAGGGTTACTGGGTTAAATTTGTCACAAAGCTAGGAGCATATGATATCTATATTGGAGCGTGAGGGCGCGTGTTACCTATCACTTAGTTTTATTACTGTATATTAGTAAGTGTGAATTAATAGGGGTATGATGGTCACCTGAAGTACATGAGATATATTTTAAATAGAGAGGGAGACCTATTGCTTTGTTAGATTTTTTCCAATTTTATTAAACCCTGTTAACATTTTCCAAGGGTATAATGTTGTTGCTGATGTACTGTAGTGGACTTGTAAAAAAAGAAAAATAAGCCCCAATCGACACTTTTTTCTTTTCATTTTTTATTCCTGTTGATATTGAATATTTATTTATTTATTTATTTTTTTCCAGACTCTTCCATCGAAAACTTACCTTCCCAAAGTGCCGACTCGTGGATGTTCAGAGTGTCGTAATTGTCAGAAGGTTGAATTTTAAAAGTAAATTAATTTTTAGTTAAGTTAGATGATTTTTTTGGTACTAGTCAATATTTCAACCAGGTCAAGAAAAATTATGAGCAGTATGATATGAAGGTCCTCCCTGTTGCTCAGATGCTTGTCTTCCATTGAAATCTTTAAGCAGATCACTGCAAGTTGGCATCCAGGAGATGCATGCATGCCTGTCCTTGAAGAGGCTCCTGTATTTTACCCAACTGAAGAGGTATTTCTTGGGACATATAATACTGGTACTTATTTTTTCTGTTTCATATTTCTTTACCACTATTTTTGTTGAATGTGGAGTTTACTGGCTGGTTGAGAATTGTATTTCTGAAGGATCTTTTGTCCTATTTATTATAGGAGTTTAGCGACACATTTAAGTATATTGCAAGCATTCGTCAGACAGCAGAGCTGTATGGAATTTGTCGAATTGTTCCACCTGCTTCATGGAAACCATCATGCCTTACTAAGGAAGAGGAAGGATGGAAAAGCTCTAGATTTTCCACTCAAATTCAAAGGGTTCATGAACTTCAGCATCAGTATTCAAAGGGAAGGATATCTAGACTTTGTGAAGGTAAAGGAATGAAAAGAAGAAGAAGTTGGAAAATGGATTTGGAGTATCAATTTGTTGATGGATGTACTGCAACTGATGAAGCTGGACTTCAGGAAATGAAGGGCCTTAAATTTGAATCTGGGCCAGACTTCACTCTGGAAACTTTCAAGAAATATGCTGATGATTTCAAGGGGCAGTATTTTTGCAAGAAAGGTGAGGTTATGGATTTAAATGTGAGCTCATCCATGTTTGAGAAGCAGTGGGAACCATCTGTGGAGAACATTGAGGGTGAATATTGGCGAATTGTGGAGAATCCAAGTGAAGAAATTGAGGTATGTTGGAAAAAAAAAATGATAAAAAGAGTGAATTTTCCAAAATTTCTTTTCCTTATATAAGGCCCCTTTTTTTTTGTAATGCTGGCATGTTGTTTTAGGTGCTTTGTGCTTCTGATTTGAAAACCAAAGCTTTTAGAAGTAGATTTCCTGTAGCATCCAGTTCAGTGAGGCCACCTGAGCATGTTGACCATCTGGATTCTGGCTGGAACTTAAAAAATATCTCTAAGTGGCCTGGTTCTCTACTATCTTTTGAAAACTGTGACGCTTCTGGTGTTTTGCTACCTGAATTGCGCATGGGAATGTGTTTTTCATCACTTTGTTGGGTAAGATTCAATGGACCTTCTGTGGTCACTGTTAAATTTATGGTAATTTCATTTTTGTGCATGCCTCCATCCTATAGTGCTTCATATGCCTTTCTAGCTGTTCTGGATGTGGATTTTCTCTCTTGATTTGTGTATTCAATTTCTGTGGGGCAGAAAGTTGAAGAGCACCACTTATATTCACTGTGTTATTTGCATGTGGGTGCTCCTAAAATATGGTATGGCATCCCTGGAAGATATTCCTTTAAGTTTGAGGCGGCTCAAAAGAAGCACTTTGCTGGCTTGTTTGAAGAACAGCCCAAGTTACTTAATGAGCTGGTGAGTACCATTTTTTAATATTGTATTATGTAGCGGAGAATTGTTTTTTGCTTTGTTTGAAAGATCATTGTATGGGATTCATGCTTAATACTGTTGTAAAGTTAGAGATGGAGCAGAGAAGAAGAGAAAAAGAGAAAAGGAAAGAGAAGAAGAAGAAAACAAGAGAAAAAAAAGAGGCTGCAGTTTCTTGGAGCCTTATGTACAGCTCCAGGTCTGCCCTCTATTATTAAGAATAAAAAAACTTAAGGACAAAAATACCCTCACTCACAACCTAATTAGTAATTACTAAAATAACAGATTTTCTTTTGACACTCTCATAAACATCACAAATGGAGTTTTCATGACCTTTTTCAACACAACCCTCCACAAAATGACTGTCAAATTATTGTGATTTATACTCTCATGAAATAATGGATTGCTAGCAATATAAATGGTAGCTTGATTATCACAAAACATGTCTATTGGTTTTGTTACCAAGATTTCCATCTCTAACATAAGCGACTCAGTCACATGAGAGACTTCTACCACATAAGCTTACTCAAAAGCCATAGTTAGGTATTCTGTTTCAGCACTAGAGGTTGCTACAGCAGTAGTAGTTTGTTTATTGCTACACCAGGTAACGAGATCACCTCTCAGAAATGTACAATATCCAGCAACCGTCAATCATCAGCTGGCCCAATCTGCATGAGAGTAGCCCAATCTCACAATTTTTATTACATTTGAACCTTTGCTAGGAGAATTTTTGACGTACCACAAAATCATACAGATAGAATTCATCTCAATGTGGTTGTTTCATGTTTGGGATTCCTGCTAAGCTGGCTCACCATCCCCCAGGTCTAGTGACAGTCAAGTAGATTAACTCTCCATCCAACTGCTTATATCAATCTTTATCTTCATAGTTTGAGTACAAAATCCCTAGACAGCTTCATGTTAGGATCCATAAGAGTATCATTTAGTTTAGCTCCCAACTAACGAACCTCACTTTAGCAAGTCCAAGGTATATATTCATTGAGAAAGATTCAACCCTTCCCTACATCGTACAATCTCAATATCAAGAAAGTAATGCCGAGTACCGAAGTGCTTGATTTGAAATTTAGTTTGATACCACCACTTAACATATGCAATCCCACTTTGATCACTACTAGTTATGATGATATCACCAACATGTGCTACTGTATGTGCCCCAACTATCTCCTTTTTGCAGATAAAGATCGAACGATCAAAGGAAGCACTAGATAAAGAAATGTAGAGACCACCACTATGAACTCGTCAAACTAGGCTTGAGGAGATTGCTTAAGACCATATTATGCAACCTACATACTTAACCATCCTCCTTCTCAGTAACATACTAGGGGGTTGCTTCGTATGTACCTCTTCCTGCAAATCTCCATTCAAGAAGGCATTCTTCACATTCAACTGGTCAAACTTAATAGCCAATGAAATCAATGCACAAATAGAATTTAGCCGAGCTACTGGAGAGAAGGTCCAAAATAATCAATACCATAGGCAATCAATCAAGAAGATATTTGATGGTGTAGACTGTAGACCAAATGAAACCAAGCCAAATCCTTACATGGAGGGACATCCACCAAGTCTCGTGTCCCTTGAGTGGTCAAGGTATCCATTCTACAGCAATAGGATAAGCATCTAAGGGCTTCTGAAAACATGTTTGTGTACCTTTCTGGTGAGTAATGGGCAAATACAAGTCACATCGGGATGGATCTCTAGAACTAGAAGTTGAAATAGTGATGGATAGAAGAGGGCCACATGGTGGTAGTGATGTTTGTGCTTGATTTTCATTGTTCATAAACCCTTAATTGTTTCTTTGGGTTCGTAATTGCTAGATTTAGATGAGTAGATGATTTCTAGAGGGGGATATTGGTAGCAACTGGAGGATCAACACATAAAGGAGGATCATAAATCATTGATGGACTCAAAATAGATTCATCCAAGGAGGACCCTGCACTAGAGAAATAAGGTGCCCCTTGAGAAAGGTGAAGGAATGAATTAACCTTACAAGTTGCCACTCTCACTTCTCAAGTGTCTTTGCAAGTCATTCTCAATTCTCATGTATCTTTCTTTCTTTCTTTGCAAGATCTATTTGCTCCATGATTGGTGCGTTTGAATCCATGCTCTACATGATCCTGACTCACCTTGGACCCAACATACAAAAGATTTCGATAATTTGATTACGCATACGATAAGTATGTGATGAAAATAAATTAATAAAACATAATAGATTAAGCATGCAATATAATATATTATTAGCCTATTGAGTTGTTGCCCCAAAGGGACGTGCCACGTTGGTGCTAGGTGCAGTGTCAAAGATGCAAGGATTCTTGCATCATTGCAGATGTATGCGGACGAAGAAGCTATTTTTGGAGACTAGGGTTAGATTAGCAACTTGGAAATTAGGGACACTTATTGGTAAAAGCATAAGGTAGTTGACACAATGATTAGAACAAAAATGAACATAATCTACCTTTAAGAAATTATGCGGGTGGGGTAAAAAACTAAAGAAATTGAAAAATCAGGAGTTGAAGTATACAGGGAAAGATAAACACAAGAATTGGTTGGAAATTATTGTAGAAAAAGACCTAAAAGATAGTGCAGACTGTTCAGTAGATTTTAAAAAAGTAGGAGATACAAAAACAACAAGAAGCAGCCTTTAGTCCCATTAGGTGGAGCCGGCTACATGAATCCTTTTCCGCCAATTCACCCGATTGAGAGCGTTTTTCTCTATTAGATTAAGGGCCATTAAATCCTTCCTCACTACCTCATTTCAAGCTTTTTAGGCCTACACTATCCCTTTTCATGCCATAAACAATAACTAACTCACTCCTCATTGATGCTGTACTAAGCCCATGTTTCAAATGCCCAAATCATCTAAATTATTGTGTATATTGCTCATTTTTTACTTTATCTTTTAATGTTATACCACTCATCCACCTTAACATTCACATTTCGGCAACTTCTACTTTTTTTACTTGTTGTTTCTTAGTTGCCTAACATTCTGAACCCAATCAGATGGTCTTAGGACATGAGATATAAATGTCAATGCTTATGCTCCTTAAATAAGCCTAGTAGAAATTAGAAAATCTTAGAAGACAATTTGGAAATGATATAGGTAGTATTATGGAAGGGATATTAGGAATTGAGAAAATATTCATAGAAGCGGGTTTGAGTAGCCCCATTGGAAATGATAGTAAGTGGGCGTTGGGTTTGCGAAATCAAACATACTCCCATGGAATGACAAAGAATATCGTTCATGGGGATAGGATGTCGTTCTTATAGTTATATTTTTGTTTGTTGTGTATTATA
Organism: Malania oleifera; assembly: GCF_029873635.1. NCBI lineage: Eukaryota > Viridiplantae > Streptophyta > Magnoliopsida > Santalales > Ximeniaceae > Malania > Malania oleifera. Next base: position 39,966,445 of record NC_080421.1, on the reverse strand, counting down.
TGATTCCATGAATGTACATTATGTCAATGCTAGTGTTTGGTTTAACATAGGAATCCTGGTGGGATGTATCAGTGTTTGGTTTAGCATAGGAAACCTAGTAGGCATTTTAAAAATATTACCAGTGTACCCTTAACCAATTTTATTATTCCCTTACTAGTATACCCTTAACTTATGTATGAAGAATAATCATATTTTCATGACAAAAACATATGAAAAATATCTACCAAATTAAATTAATGACCTAAAAAATGTAAACCATCATAGTAAAAAAATTCAACACAATAATCCGATTAAACAAAATAATGGGAGCGCACTATGGTTTTAGAACTTCAACTATTATGTTCTATTATTATAACACAATTTATTCTTATTTTTCTTGATTTATATTTTGGTTATTATAATAACTCAATTGTTATAAATATAATTATAACATGTCATAATAGTATATTATGAGGGAATTAATGTCCAAATTTCAAAAAATCATGGGGGAAATTTAGTCTCAAAAAATATTCCCGTGGGAATGAGATTCCCATTAAACTTACCCATGGAGGAGCATAGGAATATGATTCCCATGTTTTGTGGGAATCCATCATTCCTAGGGAATGTGAGATTCTTGCCACGTTAGATTCAAGCCCCAAAGCAAGCATAGGAAGCTATGAATGTTTAAAAGATGTTGTGAACCCCTCTAAAGGTTATGAGAGGATACATGGAGGACATGGATACGAGTCAATGACATTGGTGATATGATCTTATACTTTGCTATGCGGTTTATGAAAGTGAATACATGTTTTGAGAAGAAAGAACACTTAATGGCCTTTGAGACGGACAAAATAAAAGTTAGATAGAATTTTTCTTAACTAGGAGGGTAGAACTTTGTTGTATAAGGATTTTAAAGTTATGGCAAGTGAAAGTTAAGCTAAGTATTAGGATTATTGGTGTTAGGTATATAAATAAAGATAGAAGAGAAGGGGTACCATAGATCAATATAAGAGAACTAGGTCTTGGTACCTAAGGGTGAAAATATAATAAAACTTGAAGGTGAAATGAGCAAAGATGGTCATTGGACAATAGGAGGTAATGTAGACATGCACTATTTGGTGTAGGATAGCTTGTTCTATTAAAAAGAAAGCAAAGGGGTTTTAGTCTTTTAAATAAATCTAGAAGAAGATTTTCATTAGCAAAGAGAGTTAGTGGTGGGATCAAGACGTCCAAAAAGCCGTTAAGACATAGAAGAATATAGAAACATAGAAAACTTTGAATAGAATAAATAGGTAAGAGAAGATGCAAAAAAGGTCATTAGTGAAGCTAAACGTAGGGCATACAATAATTTACATTGAGGAGTTGTCCATTAATTTTCTTAATAAAGTGGTTGATAATTGTCAGGAGGAGGACGATCTGCAATCAAATGGAGACCAGAATGAGGAAAGTTTTGGTAATGGCTCATATCCAGATGAGGGGTGGGTATTTCTGGGGAAAGCAAGGATGGAACAAAATGTGAAATGGCTGTGGATATGAAAGTGTATAAGCATTGATCATATAGCAGGTGGAAAGGTAAGAAAAGTTTGCTTCTTAACAATTGTATCAACTCAAACATGGGGGGTGGACAATTTTAAAAAGTAGATGATGCTGGAAAGTTTATGTGGGTCATCTCAGTATTGCTCTGAGGGGGATATTTCAGAAGAGGACAGTGAGTGTGATAACGATTTTGCATGTGATAATAGTCTATTGTTGGATGAGATTCATGAAAAATTGCATTAATAGTTCCGACTCTTCTGATGCTCCAGGGAATATTTCTTATGTGTCTCCTAAGCTTTGGAGGATGCATCTATATTTTAGGAAGGGTGATTGGGTGTATACTTGCCTCTGACTGGTCAATGCAGGGATGGGTTATTACCTACTCCTGTGGAGGAGGTTAGTGCACAAGATGTTGTTGCTCAAAAAATTCTGGATGATATGGCATTGTGATTGGTTTATCATGGAAGGAGTGAAATTGATTTGATGGGGCTAAGAAAATAGACTAAAGGTCAGGAACTAGCAAGATTACAGAGCTCTATCTATTACAAAGGTAAAGGCTTGAAGAAGGGTTTTCTTAATAAGTTTGTAAGTTTCCCTTTTTGTTTTTTCTATTGTCTCAATGAATTTTATTTGTTTATAAAAAACAGGGTAGTGTTGGCAATTGGCATATCATAGATTGGAACTTTATATTCAGCAGTTGGTGGCAACAGCTGTGGCATGTTAATTGACGAAGGAAGCCTCCTTATGATTTTTCTAAGGGTCTTTACATGCTGGCATTTCCTTGCTCCTCTTAAAATATAGCTTGCTCAAAATGAATCCCTTTGAGCTTGCATCTATTGGTGTTGCGCCTAGCCAGGATTGGAACTTGCTCAAGTACTGAGTTGATTCAGTTCAAGATGGAGTAAAAGGAAGACACTTATTTACTAAGAATGGTGTTAGGGAGCATGTGAACATTTCTGTTACCTTCTGTGTTGTTCAGTTGTTTCAGTTCTCACTGCTGTGCTATCATGTGTGGATATTGAAACATTTATGCAGCAATGGCTGACAATTTTTACTCATTCACCATGTAGAGGAATGAACTTTTAAAGCAGAATCACGATGCCTCCACAAGCTGACACCTTCTTCCAAAAAGCTTGTGACCATGGAGGATCCTCTTTCACTGTTTAACTTGACCCGGGAAGTTCACTCGACCTCTCCTATTCACCTCCTCCTTTCATGACAAGAACTCTAAGCCTCCTTTCCCTCCTTCTCTTCCTCTGATTCCCCTCTTTCACCCTTCGCACATTCTCTCTCACTCTCTGTAACAAAGTGGGACATCTCACTCTCCAGCCTTTGATTATGGCCGGCCAAAGCAAATTTTGCTAGTTGAGAGAACCTTCAACCTAGTTATTGAATGTGAGAGAGGAGATAGGTTATGCTGAAACAATTGGTTCATATTGAAGGAAAATCCTTCCATCTGTGATTAGACAAGGTTGGGGAGGTCTTGTCTTTGCTCGTGGTCAAGAATAATGTCTCCCAAAACAGCTGGGTCAGGTTTTCTAATATGCGGTGGTCTGGTTTGCTGATGGTTTGTCTTCTTTCAGTTGGATGCATAGGGGCTTTTGAACTATTCGAATGGGATTCATAAAGTATTGGATGCCGATTAGGTGGAAGAAGATGGGAAAGTATTTGAACTTAGGGCTGGGGTGCAAAGGAAAGAAATTTTTAGTGTTAATTCCTGGAAGTGCCAAAGGCGATGGGTGCAAAGCTTGGCAAGTGATTTTTGTGAGATAGCAAAGGTTTTTTTTTGAGGATTCTGAGGGTGTTGGTGCTGAGTTCTTCATGCCAAATATTGTGGAGTCAGGTGGTGCTGGAAGGCGAACAGAGGGAAGGAGAGGGTCTCAGAAGTCAAGTTGATTCTGAAAATCAGGGTGTGCTGGTTGGGAAAGAGCTGTGCCATTGGTGTGGAGGTGTGCTGCATCTGAACGAACCGGGGGCCTTCACAAAGCGATCAGAATTGATCAACCAGAATGTGAAGGAATCTAGGGTTTTGGATGGCATTGCGGTCATCTCAGAGGCAGCTAGGGGTTGCTGCAGCTAGGGGTTGCTTTAGGGGAGGAGTTTGTGAAAAGAATTGGGCTGGGCTGTATGTTACCCATTTGGACCTGGGCCAAGTTATTGGAAAGGAGGTTTTTTTTTTTTTTGACTAAATTGGATCAATTATTCGAACAGGCCCAATGCATAGGAAAGTTTAATTCTTTTCAATCCAAAGGAATGCTCTCTTGATATGGGTTGACAGCAGAAGGGTCAAGGTGGTATTCAGGCCCATGTGTGCAGTAATGGTGACATGAGCACTTCTTTGTTGGTTCCTGATATAGGGCAGGTCCAAACTTTTGCTCCTGGATCTCAGAAAATGAGTATAGGGGAGGACTCTAAAGATTCTGCTAATAGAACCCAAACACGGCATCCTGTTTTTCAAGATTTGAGTTGGAATGGCCAACAAGTTCACAATTCTAATAGCAGATTGTATTTGAAACAAGACCGTGGGGATAAAATTATGTCAAGTTTTGAAGAGGTAAGGTGGTGTGGAAAAGAGTAAAAGAGAAGAAGCTGGGTTTGAGGAGAAATCTGATGATCGCCGTCTTAATGCTGATTAGACAAGGTTTATGCTTGAAGGAGGGCAGCTTATGGGTGCTGAAATGAAGAAGGTTTTTGAAGAAAAGAAAGGAAATTCTGGTGAGTCAGTGCTAAAGTTACTGAGGAGAAATTATAAAGTAGAGTTTAGTATTCTGGAAGACCCAAATGCTAGGAAGAAGACTGGGTGTAGTAATGGCATTCTTCTCTTCTTTTCATCTAATATATCTTCTTTTGTTATTTGAAAAAAACCAAAAAAGTGTTAAGAGAGTATGTGATAAAGAGTAATTGGGGACCCTCACCCTTAATGATCACGTAAACTCTGTTAGGTCTTCCCAGGGACACACTCATCCAAGGTTAGCATTTACTGACTAAAAGACCACACAATTCACAAGAGATTAAATGAATCAATTGTAAATTGCTAACTCTATCCCCCTCTTTTAAGACACCCATATTTATTAAAAAAAAAAAAAAACTAGCTTTTAGCCATTATAGCTTTAAAGAGATATTTTAATCAGTTAAGACTCTTCATCTTTTATTTTGAAGTCATCTTTTTATTGTTGACTGCATCTGACAATTTCTCTAACCAATCTAGAGCTACACCATCATGACCAGTCTCCCGTCTTTCCAAATTGCAATATGAGGTGATGCTTGATATTAGTCCATTGAATCAGTGATACCTTTGTTTTTACACTGGTTCATTACAGTACGAATATTTTTTGTCACGAGATAAATTCAAAAGCTTTGAAGGCCCACTGAAACTATCAAACAGGTTCAACTATTTTATACTGATTATGAATTTCTGATTGTTGTTGTTAAGAGTGGGACCCCATGACATAATTGGCTGAATTTAATGCTGAAACTTCTTTGTATTGATGAAGAGCTTTTCCATAAACAGGACCTAGAATGCTGGCATCAAGATAAATAATGAGAAACAACGAACTCTTGAGGGAAATAATGAAATAAATTTATTTGCTTGGCAACAGGCCAAATAAAAAAATGGGAAAAAAGAAAGAGAAATGAAACGAAACAGAGAAGGTAATATTGTTTATTTCTGAGGAACATTTTACTTTCCCTGTCAGAAGTGATGATTTTATCATCATACATTATCTTCTGATCCTGATGCAGGTCACACAGCTCTCGCCCTCCACATTAAATTCTGAGGGTATACCTGTCAGTCGTTGCATTCAACATCCGAGGGAGTTTGTTCTTATCCTTCCAGCAGCATATCATACAGGGTTTGATTGTGGTTTTAACTGTTCTGAGGTTGCTAATTTTGCACCTTTCGACTGGTTGCCCCATGGACAGAATGTTGTTGAACTCTATCGTGAACAGGGTAGGAGGACATCAATCTCCCATGATAAGCTGCTGCTGGGGGCAGCCATGGAAGCTGTAAGAGCACAATGGGAAATTTCCCTGAGAAAGAAGAACACCTTAGAAAATCTTAGATGGAAAGATGCCTGTGGGAAGGATGGGATCCTAGCAAAAGCACTCCGGGTAAGTTTTTAGGTTTCCATGAATGTATAGTCTGAAAAGCAAACATTGAACTGCCTTGCCTTGAGAATCTTGAAAGGCAGAAAATAGTTATTGCCCAACCTTCGCCCGGGCTCCCTCCCTTTCTTTTTTCTTTCCTTTTGGAAAGAACATCTGCTGTGTTGCATTTTTTTTTCACCGACTTTGATTGTTCCTTGTTGAAGTAAGGTTTAATAAATGGCCTTATTTCTGGTGGACCGTAATTTTCCTATAATTTATTCAGCCATATGTTTGATTTATTATTGAAATAATTTTTTTGGGTTTCTTTCTTATAAAGGCACGCGTTAAGTGGGAATGCATGAGGAGGGAGTATCTCTGCACATCTTTGCAGTCCAAGAAGATGGACAGAGATTTTGATGCTGTCTGTAAAAGGGAATGCTGTATATGTCTTTATGACTTACACCTGTCAGCAGCTGGTTGTCCATGTTCGCCAGACAGATATTCATGTTTGAATCACGCAAAGCAACTCTGTTCTTGTGCTTGGAGTGCAAAAATTTTTCTCTTCCGTTATGAAATCAATGAATTAAGAGTTCTTGTTGATGCTCTGGAGGGGAAACTTAGTGCTGTCTACAGATGGGCTAAGGACAATCTTGGACTGGCTTTGCTTTCGCATGCATCCAAATATTGTGCACGTGCACCTGGGGTTCATGTTCCATCTCTCTCGGAAGAACCAAAGCAAATAGAGCATCGATCCTCAGAAATATCAGTCAGTAAGGGTTCTACGATAAAGCTGAATCCTGAAGTGCAGGCAAAATTACCCTATTCAACATCATCCTCAAATGATCTGAAGGACAGAGAGAATAAAATAGCATCGTTTACATCCAACTCAAGTTGTACTGCTGATTATACTTTACAGAAAGACATGACATCATTTGATCCAAGAGGTACTGCAGATAATTTTTCTTCTTTATTGAAAGATAAGCCATCTACAGTCTCATTTGAAAATACAGTTGGGTCAGAGCTCAGTTCCAAGATCAGTGTGCAGTGTCCAGTTAGTCGTGACAAAGCATATGAATTTCATAAACTCTCAGAAGGTTTTCCTATCAAGCGTAATATTGTTGAATACTCTAATGCAAGTTTTAAAGCGGCTCCTTTGAGCGGTTCAGCTTCTTCTGAGAAACAGGCAGCAAAGGAATCTTTATGTAGTTCTCCAAATAATGTTATTATTCTCAGCGATGATGAGGGTGAGCAGCCATGTGGATAAATCTATTTGAGTGTACAGTACTGGGAATGCGGCAGCCTGTATACACTTGCATATAGACTATGATACAGTCGATAAAGCTTTGTAAACCAAGATCATGATTCTGAATGGAATAGGATGGAAATAGAAAATAATGAACAACATGAAAGAGATGGATGACATTTGATTCTATCTTCAATTTGATTTTATTTTCATTTTCATTCCATTCTTAAGTACTGAAACATATTACACTGTTGTATTGTTTGCAAAGGGTTATCTACTTCAAATGACACTCGGGATTGTTTTTTGAAAACTAATGATCAAGCCCATGCCGTCTGCATAATCGTTGAAGTGCTGCATTAGTTTTCCCTGGAATACATGGTAAAATTGTGAAAGAAATGAGCAGGTTATTGTTTTGGCATGCATGGTTGATGGATGAATGCATGCATGTATTTATGTATGTATGGGATGAAACTTAAGCCATGATATCATTCATCAATTCCCAAACTTACTCAAAGCCAGGAGCATTTGTCATTGGACAACCAGCTCTATAATTTCATCAGATCCAAGAAAGACTGCATACACAACTATTTCAGATCTTTAAATTGGCTATTGTAGATAGTTTGTGCTGTATCCGCCTGAGGTTTAACAAATCAGTTATTCACACATTTTTTAACAGTTTATACTCATTTTAAAGATTTGTGCGAAGGTTGTCATCGGATGTATTGGTTTGTGCTTCATTTTCTATTGATTAGCATGATCGATTCGACGCCCTTGCCAACAAATGGGGTCTGCAGTTAACAGAAATTTGAGTTACATGCTGAATTAGGTCACTAAATTTTTTAAAAATGTTTGTAGATCAACTATCTTTTTTTTTTTTTCTTTTCTGTCTAATATGTAGTTTATATTCTAACTTGTTCTATTTCCACTCACCAAACTTTTAAATTATTGCATTTTCAGTCAAATAATTGCACTATAAGGTAGAAATAAGCGAATGGGCTAGCATATACATTTTTCACAAAATTTATAAACAAAGAACAATTTTTTTCCATAACACATTTTAATAAAAATAAAGAAATAGATAATTTTATTGGTTCTTTTTTCATATAAAAACTATTAAAAAATAAAAACTAATTTAAATTTAAAAAATTAACTCATTTAGTAACTTGAATTTTGAGGTGGACTTGGACAAAACATAGGTTAAAATTATATTTAGTTTTTTCTAAATCCATAAAAATTCAAATTTAAATTTGAAAATTCATACTTCCAAACACTAATTAAAGGTCAAAGTTAAGTCTGTAATAAATTGTATTGTAATATATATATATCTTTATCTAATGTTTTTCAGGCTCAAAATAGGTGTTCGAGACTGCAGAATAAGAAATTCTAGTTCCATGTCATGTTTCATGCCAAGACTACAAATATTAGCCCATCTATGTGACCGACCCACAACATGTACACATTGTTATACCCCGTTTGCACAATAAATAAGAATGAATAACATTACATTCATATTATCAGGTTTCCAAATAGAATCCCACCTCATATTTGAATTTGAAATTCTCGAGGTACAAAGAGATTAAAGAATCATAAACTGAAAAGAATACAGGAAACAAATGATACAGACAAAAACACAAACACAGATCACAGGCCAGCTGAGACCAATCCATGCAACGTGACAATGCCAATCAGGACATTTTGACTATTGACGACTGGCAAGAATTGGACAGGCGACGGTGGTGATTCCATCTTCCGCATTGCCTCCACTGCCATTGCATCTGGATTGATTGTTCTTGGGTTCCTGTTATTGGACAAAATTGAATCAATGCGCTGGTTTGCCATACAGATTTTCAAATCAGGAAAGAAAATGTAAAAAAAGAAACGGCTAAAATAAGGGAAAAAGAGACCCTTATTTTGTATAGGTCACAAAATCACTGGAATGTCCAACTTCATGGTGTGATTTTGCAAACCCTGTTATTCTTTTTGGGGTTGAATCACATTGTAAGCAGAAGAGGCAGCTTGTACTTCATGAATACAAGGATGCAACAATGAAGCTGTGTGAATCATCCATATTGAATCCAATTATCTTACCGGTTGCACATTTTCCCCACCGAGAGCTTAAAGATGCCTTCACCGCTGGCTTTAAGAGTACGTCTCAGGTCACCATCTGTGAATGTCCCGATCAGATGATGCTCATCATCAACAAGAAGCAAACAACCACAGCCTTTACTTGTTAACTCCACTAACTGATCCATGATTAAATCTCCTTCTCTGCATAGTGGGAGTTCATCTTGCTTCTTCATGACATCTTTCACCTGCATATCAAAACAATTAAAGACTAGTACAAGATTCCTTTCTTTCTTTGCGGGTGTTCTCTCTCTCTCTCTCTCTCTCTCTCTCTCTCCATGTATATATATGAGTTACTCGGATATGGTGAACTACATCGTTGTAAACAAACATACCCATTCAGTACTTTCTATAAAATCAAGGATTTATTTGTATAAAAAAGTGCAGGCTGTTTAGTGACCAACGATGCTGGTCTATGACTGCTCAATGAACAAACAACGAATGCACCAATTTTAAGAGAGCCTTAACCCCATGAAGATTTGTATGTTGTTTATTAATGAAGACTAATAGCACATTTTCAGTCATCCACTAATATAAACTCCTACCAATCAGCATATAAAATCACAACATAAGTGCCTGAGAGTACTGTGCCCCCTCCAATAAGATGGTGCCATGTTAGTTTGTGTAAGGTCACATTACTCATACGGCTTCATTTTATTGCGTGGGGGCCGGAAGAGAAGATGGCAGTGTATCAAAATTCCAAAACATCTATTCAATAAGAAAACTACCCATGCATTCCTTGCATCCTTGATTGACATTTCAACTATCAAATACAATCCAAGTGCCAAACTATGAAATCGAAAATGACTCAAAGCAGGCTTCAAATTCGAGCTTCTATCCAAAATCAGATTTTTCCTTCCAACATTACTTTTCATCTCGTCAGTTTGGATCCCAATAAACAACAAACAAAAACTAAAATTTTCATTAAGCATTTTCCAAGTTGGCAAGCCCTCAGAAGCTTACTCAGCAAGAGCTCCTCAAAATGTGCATGAACAAGAAAAAGGAAACAGTCAAAACAGATCCACCTAGCATAAAAGGGCAGCGGTTCTCCCCGCCCCTCCACCCCTTCCACCCGAATTTGACATATAAGAAAGCCAGATATCAAATGCCAACAAAAGTTAAAAAGCAGCATTAGATCAACCCAGCATAGAACTCACCGATTGAAAACTAATATCACCAAGATCCACTAAATTATCCAGATCAAGACATAATAAAAATTGATAGAAAATTATCAATAAAAATCTCAATCGTTCGACTCAATTGGAACCTATCTGACCTTGAAAATGAGACTCTTTCCGATCCTTCCCGCCGGATGATTCGCCGCATACTCATCCTTCGTCAAATTCCGTGCCGCCATCAGCGCAATCGCCACTGTATCGCCGAAAACCATCTGGATCGCGGTTGAAGTGACCGGCGCGAGATCGAACGGGCACAATTCCCTCTCCAGAGGCAAATGCACATTCAAGTCACACACCCCCGTCAGGGCATTCACCACCGTCGACGTCACGGAAATGAGGTACGCACCCTTGGCCTTCGCGCACGGCGCCAACCTCAAGAGCTCCTCGGTGTTCCCGGACTTGCTGAAGAACACCACCAGGTCGGCGCTCGACAAGACGCCAATGTCGCCATGGAGGGCGTCGACGGGGGACAAGAACCCAGATCGGACGCCCAGCGAGACAAGGGTCTGGGAGATCTTTTGGGCGACAAAGCCGGACTTGCCGACGCCAGTGAAGAAAATAGTGCCTCTGGCATTCAACAGGGTTTGGGTGAATGCTAGGGTTTGCGAGTGATTAAGGTTCTGGAAGAAGAAATTCAGGTACTTCTGTTGGGACTTGAAAAGATTGAGCAGGTCATCAGGGTTAATTAGGGTTTTGGTTTCTTTGGGATTTGCAATGTGGTCTGAAAATGGCGGAAGAGAACCCATACCAGAGGCAGACACAGAGGAGAGAGAGGAGAGAGGAAAGAGGAGAGAAAGAGAGGGAGAGGGAGAGAGAGAGAGAGAGATTCTGGGTTTTGTGATGGATTTTGAACGAGAGGTTTTGTTATAGGACGCGGGGTGCGTAATTGGCTGTTAATTTTCGCGGTAATGCTTTAACCGGGCAATGGGTTCCGGTCCCTGTAGGCGTGTCGGTGCCGATGGCCGGTGGATGTTGAGGCAAGATTTTAGCCTTTTGTCCTAAAAGAAAAAAGAAAAAAATAGGTTTTCTTCTTTATCCATAAGATTTGATTTTAGGTTGGTTATGTGTTATAGTCACACATTTAATGTGTTATTTTATTTTATTTCACATTAAAAGGAAGGCCAAAGATGAATTTTGATTTTTAAAATTAGAACTTATTAATTAAATGGTGTAGTTGTCTTCTTTTTTCACCCAATTAAACTTATTTATGAGTAAGATCTCGTTTAAATTATTCACATGCCAAAACTTTATTTAGGTTATTTATAAAATTCTTAAAATAGTAAAAGAATCAATGAATACAAATATACAATTTAGATATATAGTAACTATAAAAAGTATAATAAAATCAAAATTATGAGCTTTAGGGGATGTTTAGTAAAATTAAGTGTTAAATGCGGAATATTGGGTGAATATTAAATTCATATATGATTTTGTGAATTAGTTTTGAATTGAATTTGAACTAATCACTGAATCTAAATGTATTAACATTTGAATATGTGCTGTTTTTCAATTTTAACATTTTCAGCGTTGAAAAGTATAAATATTGTAGACACCCTTATTTCAACTAGACCTCTTTTTAATAGGGTCTCTTTATTTGTTCCCTCATCTCATGAAAAATAAAATAAACTTATGAGGTCCTTTGTAACAACTTTGTACTATAAGGTCAATTTTTATGACATTTTCATTCATTTTCCATTTCAGGAATTTAAAGGCCCATTGGATAACATTTTATTTCATTTATTCCATTTAGTATTATTTTAACCTGGGTCCTTGTAGATAGCATCTTTTCTTCTCTCCCAAATTTGACTAGGTCCTTTCACATTTTTCTTATTAGGTCCCTTATTAAACATCTTACTTAGGATACTGTTCTTTTAATTAAGTCCCGTTTTGCAGTCAAATCCTTGAATTTGGAAAATTTTTTTTGGTAAAAATATATTGAAATACATCAGAATATACAAGAAAGTACAAATGTACCAAAATACAAAATACATTGAGGGGGATTACGGGTTTAACAAAAACAAAAAAATGAGAGGGGGCCAAACAAAGATCTTGCACACAAGCATATTCCAAAGCATCTCCAAATAAATCTGTATTCAAAAACAAAAGGTAGATCAAGCAGCAAAGGAAACAAAATTTGAGCAACCATGCAATTAGTTATAGAGATTTCAAAGATTGAGATGTATCCCCCTATCTTTAGTTGAAGACTTTAAGAGAATGAGAGAATTGGCACAAATCCCATAAAGGAGGGGATCAGTTGCTGTAGGAAGGAAAGCATGGGCTAGGGTTTGCTTAAAAGTAAAACACTGAAAAAGGAAAGGTTTGAAGGCTGCCTATTTTAGGTGAGGCCCAAACTCTATAAATTGGGGGCCTCACAGAAGGAGAAGAACATCAATTAAAAGAGAAACACCCATACAGTGAGCAAAGAAAAGAGAAAAGCATTGAGGATAGAATAGTCTGGAAAGGCACAACCCAGTGCTCCCTGCACCCAAAGGCACAACCCAGTGCTCCCTGCACTCGAAGGGCACAACCTAGCGCTCCTTGTGCTTGAAGGGGGCACAACCTAGTGCTCCCTACGCCCAAAGGGCACAACCTAGTGCTCCCTGCACTTGAAGGCATGCCCCAATACCCCTGCAACCCGAACATCCCTTATAACCTAGAAGGCTGCCTAAACAGACAAAAATGTAAGGAGAAGAAGACCCGAAGGAGTAGAAGGCCTCAAGTATATAGTTGGCTATCCTTCCACTAAACTATCATCCATTATAGGTACCTAGTCGAAAGAAGGATGCCCCTCTCCCATGCATGCACATAAGTCTCCTATGTGAGACTAGAAAACCCTGTGACCTATCTCAGAAAGACCGCCTATAGAGACCCAGGAAAATAAAATGGGAAAAAGTGATTTTTGGTCGAAAAATGAGAAAATCGGTGACGATTTTGGTTTTACCATGGAGCGGTAACGAGTAAACAATAAAAACTGAGCCAGTTAAATAGAAAACTGATGAAGGTTTTCTGAGGGTTAGAGAAAATCGACGACGGTCTTCTTTGTAGTGGACATATTAAGGAGATCTCGTGAGTCAAATTCTAAAAATCAAAACAAACACTCTCTCTCTCTCTCTCTCTCTCTCTCTCTCTCTTTCTCTCTCTCTCTTTTTCTCTCTCTCATGCAAATCCACGAACCCCTCTCCTTCTTTTCTTGATTCTGGCTTCATTTTAGCTCGAATCAACGATCAGGAACCACCACGAGGTTCCTAGGAAGGTTCTCTGCAACGTAGGGAGAGTGGATTTTCAGTTTGAGGTTCCGAGGTACCATCCCAAAACTAGGGTAAGTGGTGTATTTTAGGGTTTTAAAGTTAATTTGGAGTATACGAAACCTAGGAAGTATTAAATGGAAATTATTCTAGGAGTTGTGTTGAATAATTTTGGGTAAATGTAAATTTCAAATTTTTGGGTTGTGAACGTCGAGGGGCGTAGAAATTGGGTGTTTTAGTGAAATCTTAGTAAGTCAGGTAAGGAGAATAAATTATAGCAGTCTTTTATGAAATTATGGGTTAAGAAATATGAGAAAATGAAATATGATATTTTATGTGAAATTTATTATGATATAAATATCAGATGAAATTTATGTGGCATATGATTTATATTGAGAAATGTTTAAAATTGGGTTAAATGATTTATCCTAAGAAATATGAGTTAATGAAATGTGTATTGATATATGAGATTTGAAATGTGGAAAAATGATGGAAGTGAAATGCACTGAAATATTTATATCTTTTGAGAAATGATGAAACGTGAAATATGGAAATGTTGTATTGAGAAATATTGAATAATGTGAAATGAGATATGTATACGTTATTATGGGAAACATGGTTATGAGAAATGTGAATATGAGAAATATGAATATGAGAAATGTAAATATGAGAAATGTGAATATGAGAAATATGAATATAAGAAATATGGTTATGAGAAATTTGAATAAGAGAAATGTAAATATTGCAATATGAAAAATTGAATTATGAGAATTGAAATGTGAAATTCTGAAATATGAGTACAAAAATGTGAATGATGAAATTCCAATACCGTATAATGAATGCAGGTTTGTGGTAGTGATAATCCTGATGGATGGATATGGAAACCCTAATGATGGGTTGTGATATTGAGCATGATATCGTTGCTATTGGAGATAGTGCAACCACACGGACTCGCGGAATATGTGGCGTGATAGTAGAATGAGCTGTTTAGTAGAGTTGTTGTGCCCCCTAAGTTCGGATCAAGGCTATAGGTCGGCTAGTCGTACTACACATATGGGATATATGAGATGATATTTTGATCTAATCGGGTCGGCCAACCGCAGTTAGATCCAACCTTTGGGCTACACAACCCTATTCATGGGGGGAAGCATGACATAGAGAGATATCCTCAGGGTAGCCATGAGTTACAAACACGGATGTATCGGTTACGAGGACACTCATGAGTCAGATGTGAAATGAAATGAAATGGAAATGGTAATGGAATGAAAATGAAAATGGAAATGTGAATGAAATAGTGTGAGTAAATAATATGAATAATTAAAGAAAAGTAAAACACTCCACCTGAGGGCTTGCCGAGTAAAGCGAGTGTCCTGATAAGTATCAGTTGTAACCGAACTTGAGTTATTCAGGTAAAAATACAAACGATATCAGGGCAGAGGGAAGCTGCTTGTATGGGCGGGTAAGCTTCCCTATTCTCAGGAACTTCCCAGGTAAACATAGGTTATGTATGAACAAACTTGGAAATGAATTAAAAGCTTATAAAAGGTTGTGTTGTATATCTATATGATTGTAAACGTGGAAATGATATATTTTCTCAGAAGATACTATCACAGTTATGTTTATATGTTATGATATAATATAACTCATACCGCTACACACTGTTGATAATTTATTTCGTCTTACTGAGATGTGTCTCACCCAATCATTTAAATATTTTAAGAAACTGAGATAGGCCTGATGATAGAGCTACGAGATAGAGGGGAGCAGATACCCTAGGTAGACAGGGTGAGTATTTTGAGCTAGGGAGGTTTGATTCCCCTAAAGGTTTTGTGGTAGACTTGTATTTATGGATGGTTGGTACTCTAGTATATGTATTCACTGTGGTATGTATATATATATATATGAAATGACTTCCACTAATAGGTTTGTGTATATGTGTATGATTGTGTACCCGGTACCCACTTTTGGGTCGGGTTATGTATGATGGTATCATAGATTGACGTGGCCGATATATGATTATATGATTTATGTTTTATATGGAAAAAAAATGGTATGGAAAATTGGGGCATCATAGTTTGGTATTAGAGCCTAGGTTGTTAGGTTCTGCAGACTTTAGTAAATAGGGAAATACAATACCAGAGTATAGGAATGGATTTTGATGAAAATTTTGGTTGGATAGATTGAGATGTGAGTTAGTGATTATTATAGGAAGAGATTAGAATTTAGGAATCTGTCTTGCGACATGGAGGTAGAAGTTCCATGGTTGTTTCTGCATTTTTCCTGGGGTGACGATTTTAGGAAAACCATAGATACTATCATGGGTTCTTGTTTCTAAGTCGTAGGATTAAATCTTAAATGAGGATTGAGAATGTTAAGAGAAATGCCTATAGTAGAGTATTTTGCAGATTTTAGTATGTTGGGTGTGATAGTGAGTCATGATGATAGATCTCTAAAATAGTTTTATTCTATTTACAGGATGGATCTATGGAGTAGTAGTGCATATGCTGGGGGTGAAGATGTAGGGCCTTCCAGTATGGGTGGAGGATATCTTGATGTTGTACTACGTAGTGTCACCCTGCAGGTGATGTCAGAGATGGCTAAGAGTTCGGGAGGGCAGAGCTGCACGATTGAGCAGTTCACTCATAGAAGACCCCCATCATTATCTAGAAGAGTTGACCCACTTATGGCTGAGAACTGGGTCCAGGATATAGAGGATATGATGGCAGTTCTTCTGTGTATAGATGAGCAGAAAGTTTTATTTGCAACATTTAAGCTGACAAGGGAGGCAAAGCACTGGTGGAGATTAGCGAGACTGTTGGAGGAGCAGAGATCTGACCCTGTAGTGGTGATGTGGAGCCACTTCAGGGAGATTTTTTTCGATAGATACTTCCCCGCTACTGTTAGAAGTGCGAAGGCAGCGGAGTTTTTGCACTTGACGCAGGGATCGATGATAGTACAATAGTATGCAACTAGATTCATTGAGCTGTCTCAATTTGCTTTGTATTTGGTACTGGATGAGGAGAGAAAGGCGAGGAAATTCAATGAGGGTTTGAGGCAGAGTTTGTTTGAAGAGGTTATAGGTTTTTGGGCTCAGACATTTACAGAGGTAGTGTACAGAGCTGCAGTGATTGAGGGTGACTTTCAGAGAGGCATCATAGCACAGAGTTAGGGGAAGAGGCCCGCTCCTTTAGATGTTCTATAATGACCTGAAAATTAAAACTATAAAATAATTGGGAAGTATAATAAATGAAATGGATTAATGGATAATAGGGGAAAAAGGAAAGAAATTAGAGGAGGAATAGAAGGCCTCGTCGACGAATGTTTTGTCTTCGTCGATGAGTATCCTTCTAGAGGTGGTCGACGAATTCTGTTTCTAGTCGACGAAGGAATCCCGAGAGAGTAAATTTTAAACTCTGAATTTTGTCGATGAATGTATCTTCTCATCGATGAAGTCTCTTCAGTGGTTCGTCGACGAACCCACGTGTCTTGTCGACGAATCCACGTGGCAGCAGTGTCTATAAAAAGATCCAAGGTTGCTTCCACGCGAAGAAAACATGCTCTCTTCGTTTCTCTCTCTAGGAAGTCATTTTCTCTCCCTTCTCTCTTTAGATCTGGCCCAAATTCAGCCTGAATCGCTGAACAGAAGCCACTACGATGTTTTAGGGAGGATTCTCTACACATCTAGCGGATTAGTTTCTTAAACTGAGCTTTTTGGAGAATACTCCTAAGTTAACGTAAGGGCTAGGTTTCTTAATTTTGGGGGTTTTAAATGTTTATTTGAGGTTTAAAAGTTGATAAACTACTGAAATAATGAGTTATTTGGGGTATATCTGACTAAATTAGGGTTTTGATTCAGGGTCCAAGTGAACGCCGTGGGTATCGGTTCGGGGATCCCACATGCATAGTTCAGAAGTCAGGTAAGGGGAAATTGTAAATTAAATCATATTTTATGAAATTAAAGGTAATAAATTATGTTATATTTATGTCTATGTTTTGGTGTGGAATATTAAAATGCCAACCATGTAGATTATATTTTCTGAACCTAGGACCATTTATTTAGCTATGTATACGTGAAAATAAAGTGATGAAAGTGAAATGTATTTTTAGGAAATTATATAAGAAATGAAAAGTATTTTCAGCATATAAACGTTAAATATGGGTTGACTTATTTTACAAGAAATATGTATGAATTTTATTGCTAAATTGTGTGGCATGAGTAAATGTAAGTTCTGTGTAAATGTACGTTATATGTATGAGATGCAGGCTAAGTGAGTAATACATTGAGAATAAAATATGAAATGAACTATGCTGCTTATGTATGTTAATGCAATCATGTAAATGTATGGCAGCTAAAAGCCGTGTTAGCAGATTCTAGCGCATTTCTATGTGGACTAACTGATGATGGCTAAATAGTAGTTATAGTACGAATGAATGAAATGAAAATGGAATGAAAAGACAATGAAATAACAATGGAATGAAATGTGAAATGTGAAATGTGAATGATGTAAATGGGAAAGAGTCACTTAAAGTGAAATGAAATGAAATGTTAAAGCTATGAACATGAACAAAAGTGAATGGTTGAATAATGATAGAAAGAATAATGTATTATGATATTAGAAGTATTTATGCTAATAGAACACGTTACGTTTGGGCGAGGCAAACTCTTCGCCTGAGGACTTACTGAGAAACGTGAGTGCCTTGGTTGTATCAAGTGTAGCAATAGGCTGCATAACATGCTAGGGCAGAGGGAAACTACTTTTATGGGCGGGTAGATTTCCCTATTCTTGGGAGCCTTCTCTAGTAAACCTTTATTTGAATTGTGTGAGTACAAGATCAATCTAATACTTGAGGGCTTACTGAGTAAGGTGAGTGCCCTGGTATGCTTCAGCAGCAACCCTAGGGTTGCCTAAGTACCAGAGCAGAGGGGTGCTAATTGTATGGGCGGGTAATCACCCCTATCTTTAGGTAATCTCGTGGGTTAAATCTTTTGCATGTGATTGATTAGGTTCAAAGAATGATTTCCGTGTTTATGGTAACATTTTGCAAATGTTATTAAAATGATATTTATAAACCTCATGTTAGCCACATGCTGTTTTAATATATATTGTTTCTTCCTTTACTGAGATGTATCTCACCTGAATATGACTATTTCATTTTCAGGACATCCTCAAGGTCGGGCTTATAGGGCTCGGGGGTTTATAGCATTTTTTAGGATTATAAAGAGGAAGGGTATATCTCTTATAATACTGCGGGGTTGTATAAAGTTTAAGTTTATGTTTTATATTTTAAGTTTAATGAGAAAGGAATGACTGTGAATACTAGTTTTTGGATTGAGTTTTTGGATATATGTGTATATATGGAAACGTAGGTGACAGATAGATAATATGAATTTTAGATAGGAATAGTAAACTCTGGTTTTATAGTATTATATATATAGAGATTATGTTTATGTTTTTCGCTACGTATATTATGGATTATCAGGATTTTATCAGGTATAACGCACTGGACTCAGATTTAAGGGTTTAGGGCATTACATATTCAGGTAGGGTCCAGTCGAGGGCCTTGGAGGAGGCAGGATAGCAGGGGAGGAAGGAGACAGGTAGTGAGAGATCGGGCTATACAAGGCAATTAGATGCCCCTTTCTTGTGCCATATGCTACAGGAGATACTCGGGAGAGTGCTGTATTAGAGAGATTGTATGTTATTAGTGTCGTCAGCCAGGGCATATGGCGAGGGATTACAGAGCACCGCCAGTTGTTGGCCTACTTATAGACCATATCGAGGAGGTCATCAGGCACTCCGAGGGGGACAATAGAGGAATATTGCTCTGGCATGAGTCTACGCACTGACACCAGAGGATACTGAGGTGGCAGGAGATGTTGTGATAGATATAGTTTCAATTATGTCATTTATAGCTATTGCTTTATTTGATTCAGGAGCGACTCATTCTTTTATTGCCCGAGAGTTTGTTAAATTTTATGGGTTAGAAACACAATAGTTGGGTGTCATTTTGTCAGTGGCTATGTCGGCAGGGACTATGGGGATATGTGAAAAGGTACTTAAGAACTGTCCAATATGCATTCAGGGGAGATCTTTATTAGCTGATTTAGTAGTCTTTGATATGCATGTGTTTGAGATGATACTGGGTATGGACTAGCTAGCTACTCATTATGCCAGCATTGACTGTTGTCTGAGAGAGGTAGTATTCAAACCTCCAGGGGGATAAGAGTACAGGTTTGTGGGGTCTTATGTATGCACCTCACCATAGTTGTTATCCGCCATTCAGGCGAGGCGGATGCTGCTAGAGGGTTGTCAAGGTTACGTGGTCTGTGTAAAGGAGATATCAAAAGGGGAGTTAAGGTTAGATATCCCGATAGTGAGGGGTTCTCTCGATGTTTTCCCCAAGGACTTGCCGGGACTACCTCCTGGCCGTGAGGTAGAGTTTACTATTGATTTAGTTCTAGGGAGCGCCGATTTCAAAAGCGCCGTATAGAATGACACCAAAGGAATTAAAAGAATTGAAGAAACAGTTGCAGGAACTGTTAGACAAGAGATTTATTTGGCCCAACGTGTCACCCTAGGAAGCGCCGGTATTGCTTGTGAAAAAGAAAGATGGGTCGATGAGAATGTGCATCGACTACGGAGAAATTAATAAAGTGACTATCAAAAATAAATACCCACTTTCCCGTATCGATGATTTATTTGATCAGCTATAGGGGACATAGGTTTTCTCGAAGATAGATTTATGGTCTGGGTATCATCAAGTAAAGGTCAAAGCAGAGGATGTTTCAAAGATGACATTTAGAACTCGGTATGGCCATTACGAATTCTTAGTTAAGCCATTTGGACTGACAAATGATCCTGCAGCATTTATAGATTTGACGAACAGGGTCTTTCACCAATATTTGGACCAGTTTTTGGTGGTATTCATTGATGATATACTGGTGTATTCAAAGAGCCCAGAGGAGCATCTAAGGATAGTGCTTCAGGTATTAAGGGAAAGGAAATTGAATGCGAAACTCAAGAAGTGTGAGTTCTAACTGGAGCAGGTTACCTTCCTTGGACACGTGGTATCCAATGGTGGTATTTTAGTAGATCCGAGCAAAATTGAGGCAGTAGTAGATTGGGTACGAACGAAAAATGTGCAAGAAATCAGAATTCTCCTGGGATTGGCTGGATACTATCGCAGGTTTGTTGATGGTTTTTCTAAATTGTTAGGTCCTTTGATGAGATTGATCAAGAAAGGGGTGAAATTTGAGTGGATCGATGAATGTGAGCAGAGCTTCCAAGAGTTGAAGCAGCGACTTATCACTGCACCAGTGTTAATGATTCCTTCAAGTGAAGAAGGTTTCGTGATTTATAGTAATACATCACATAAAGGGTTTGACTATGTTCTGATGTGGTAAGGGAGAGTTGTCACGCCCCGAATCCGATAATGGGACCCAGGGGGTGAAAAAGTAACCTAATATGTCCCTGTATCATACAAAATCAAAATACAGTACAATGTATGAGGGTCCGACCCCGTGGGATTCCTAGGCACCCTATACACATTCACATACACATCTAGAGTATACACAGCGAAAAACGGTCTTTCTATACATGTTTCGTACCATACCAGAGTCTATACAAAGGAGTCAACTCCATAAAATACCACAAACTCGGGTGTCAGCCAAAACCACCAAAAGACCACCCAGTACAGTCCTAGTACTTACCCAAGTACTTCTCGTAGTAAACCGACCACTACGCTCCCAACAACAGGACGCTAGTTCCGGTTCCTCGAAGGACTTGAAAAAAAATATGTACGTACAACAGGGGTGAGACATCTCTTAGTAAGGCAGATACATGTTATATCGGTGTGTGGCATTTGAGTGTTATCATGACAGCAGAACATACACAGTTAAATGCAATTCCAATTTTTCACAAAATAGTGCATACACGCACACACACATGATCAAGTAACCCGGTGTTGTCACACCCTTCGGCCCAAACCCGACAGGCAATACTTGGCGTCGGATTGTAGCCGGCCTACGATACACGGCGTGCTGAACACATGGCGAACCCCAGGCTCCCATGGCATCGTACCAGTACAAACTGGTGGATCCATACCCTTCGGTGATCAGCCGGTAAGGCTCACGCCCTTGGATATAGAGCTGGAAACTCTTGCCAAACATGGTAGGCGATAAACACACACCCTCGGATATAGAGTCGGACACTCTTTCAGTACCTGGAACAACTTGGAACCCAGTTCCTATTGCATTTCATCAAAACACAACCATGCATGCTCACATAACCAAACAAACAACACCCATTTGGTAATCTATAAATCATGATTTTCCAAGCGTATACAGTTTAATAAAGTCAAGGCACGACCATCCCTAACACAATACATAACACAGTATACCAAATGTTTTCCAACAAAACCAGGGATTGCAGCCCAATACCCCCTTTTTTCTCAAAAACTGTTACATGAAAAACCCACAGTTTTACCTGTTAGATTTCCCTAAATGAGTAACCAACACACACAGAGGACCATGAACCACAGTTCTACCGAGTCCAATTTAAAAAATAACTGACATAAACTGAATCCCCTTACCTTTTCCCGAATGATAAATCCTGAACTCCAAGGCCCCTAAACCACAAACTGATTTCCAAAACCTACAACCCACAGTACAAAACTCACTCACAACTCTGTTACCTACAAGACTACAGAATCATAATTGAAAATCGAGCCTTACCTCTATTTTGGGCCAAAACCCGAGAATGCCCGAAACGAAAATCCAATCCGTAGAACTTGTCGAGAATCCTTCCCTAATCCTTGTGGTAATGTCAGATCTACGATTCCCGCTACATACGACGAATAAATCTAGAGAGATAGAGGGTAGGTTGAGTTTCTAGAGAGATAGAGAGAGAATTTGAGTTTTCTTAGTTGATAAGTAATGAAAATATCTATTTATAACCCTTTGACCCGGACACTCCTTGTTGACGAGACTCTACACTTCGTCATCGAGAACTACAAAGACTTCGTCAATGAACTCTAGCTTCATCGACAAAGCTTGCTTAATTACCAATTTACCCCTCTCTTAATTAATTAATTCCCTATATCACAGTTTGGGTTCTTACAACCTCCCCTCCTTACAAAAATTTCGTCCTTGAAATTTTCTATCTTTTATTCATAAACTCATTCATGAAATCAATTATACACTCGACTTTAGGAAGAAAATCGGCGACTACTATAACGCAGCCCCGTCACAACATATACATACCCTCACTTATGGCAGAGGAATACCATGGTCACAAACATAAATCATCTCAGGAGTTCACAAATACACACACTCAAAACCAACCACCTATTCCAATACAAAGTAGGGTAATGTACATAACTCAGAACAACTGTGGATACTTTCGGCGTATTTCTGCTTCCAATTCCTAAGAAGCTTCCTCAACCCCGTGATTCTGCCACAATACCTTCACCAAAGATATGTCTTTGGTACGTAGCTTCTAAACTTTATGGTCCAGAATATGAACAGGTATCTCCTCATACGCTAAAGTATCCCCAATTTCCACATTCTAGTAGCTAATAACATGTGAAGGATCCAACACGTACCTCCTCAACATGGATACGTGAAACATATTGTGGACCCTCGAGAGTGCTGGGGGTAGTACAATCCTATAGGCTACTGAACCCACTCGCTCAAGAACCTCGAATGGTCCGATGTACCTTAAGCTCAACTTGCCTTTCTTCCCAAATCTCATCACCCCTTTCATCAGAGCGATCCTCAAAAATACCTTACCCCCACCTCGAACTCCAACTCACAGCGCCAAACATCTGAGTAGATTTTCTGCCGACTCTGAGCTGATTTAATCCTTTCTCATATCAAACCTATCTTCTCAGATGCCTGTTGCACAAGTTCAGATGCTAACACCTAACGTTCACCAACCTCACTCCAATACAGAGGAGATCGACACCATGGACCATACAGAGCCTCGAACGATGCCATCCTGATACTAGCCTGGAAGCTGTTGTTATAAATGAATTCTACTAGTTGTATAAACTGTATCCAGCTACCACCGAAATCTAACACATAAGCCCGCAACATATCCTCCAAGATTTGTATCGTCCTCTCCGACTATTCATCAGTTTGGGGGTGGAACACTGTACTAAAAGTAAGTTTCGTCCCCAATGCTTCCTGCAAGCTTGTCCAGAATCGAGAAGTAAACTCGAGTATCGATCTGATACAACGGACATCGGTACCCCGTGCATTCTAACTATCTCATGCACATACATGTCTGCTAGCCTACTCAAAGGTTAGCTAACCTTCATCAGTAAGAAGTGAGCAGATTTCGTCAACTTGTCCACGATCACCCAAATAACATTCTGCTCATGAAGTGCTGGCAGCAATCCAGTCACAAAGTCCATGAAAATATGCTCCCATTTCCACACTGGAATAGCTAAGGGTTGTAACGGCCCTATTGGCTTCTGATGTTCATTTTTCACCTACTGACACGTTAGACACTGCTCTACGAACTGAGCAATCTGTCTCTTCATACCACTCCATTAGAAGGTCTCGCGCAAGCCCTGATACATCTTTGTACTACTTGGATGTACTGTATACAAAGAGTGATGCACTTCCTCCAGAATCGTTTTTCTAATCTCATTGTTGTTCAGAACACATAGCCTAGTCTCAAACCTCAACATACCTCCCTCAGAGATGTTGAACTCTGAAGCCAATCCCTGCTGTACCTTTTCCAAAACCTCTGTCAACTCCGTATCACTAGCATGCACAACTTTTATACGCTCAAAAAAAGTCGGTTGGACCATCAAACTAGCAAGGAAAGCCTGGTGATCACCATGCACTAACTCTATACGTGAGCTCTCTAGATCCTGTCTGATGTGATGTTGAGCTACAACTGCAGATAGTGCCATGTGATCTAACTTCCGACTTAACGCATCGGCTACCACATTAGCTTTTCCTGGGTGATAACTGATGGTGCATTCGTAGTCCTTAATCAACTCAAGTCACCGTATCTGCCTCATATTCAACTCCTTCTGCATGAAAAAGTACCTGAGGCTTTTTTGATCAGTGAAAATCGCGCATTGCATACCATACAAATAATGTTGCTAGATTTTCAGTGCATATACAACAACAGCCAACTCTAGATTATGTATAGGGTAATTCTTCTCATAATCCTTCAGTTGCTAAGAAGCATAAGCTATTACCTTACCCTACTACGTAAGCATGCAACCCAAACCTTTCAAAGATGCCTCACTATAAATCACAAAACCGCCATCCCCAGAAGGAATGGTTAACACTAGAGCAGTAACTAGCCAATGCTTCAACTCCTGAAAACATCTCGCAATTACTGGTCCATTCAAACTTTACCCCCTTCTTGGTCGATCGATTTAGAGGCCTGGACAACTTAGAAAATCCTTCACGAACCGACGATAATAACCCGCCAGTCCTAGAAAACTCCGAAGCTCCTGCACACCCTTCGGCCTCACCCAATCGACCACAACTTTGATCTTATTAGGATCAACTGATATACCATCACTAGTTACTACATGGCCAAAGAATGCCACCTGATTCAACTAGAATTCACACTTCTTTAGTTTAGCATACAACTTCTTCTTTCGTATAATCTGTAATACTAACCTCAGATGGTTCTCATGCTCTTCCATACTCCTTGAGTATACCAAAATATCATCAATAAACACCACCACAAACCGGTCCAGGTACTCATGGAAAACTCTGTTCATAAGATCTATAAACACTACCGAGGCATTCGTCAACCCATGAGTACACATCGACCCGTCCTTCTTCTTCACAAACAATACTAGAGTTCCCCAAGGCGAAAACACTAGGTCGAATAAAACCCCTATCCAGTAATTCCTGTAACTGTACCTTCAACTTCCAAAGTTCTACTAGAGCCATCCGGTACGGAGCTTTAGAGATTGGTACCTTACCAGGCAGCAACTCTATCACGAACTCCACCTCACGATCCGGAGGTAAACCGGGTAAGTCATCTGGAAACACATCCGGGAACTCGCTGACTACCCAAATATCCTCGAGCCTCAACTCATCCCGTGGTGGTTTCCTCACACAAGCCAAGTACCCTTGACATCCGTACAAGAGTAATCTCCTCGCTTGCAATGCTGATAGAATTTGTGGCATCAAACGCACACAAGATCCCGCAAACTCGTACTCCTGCTCCCCAGGAGGTCTGAACACTACCATCTTCCTATGACAGTTGATCACAGCATATCTAGAGAATAACCAATCCATTCCCAATATAACATCAAACCCTAACATGTTGTATACTACAAGGTTTGATGGTAGCAGCTTCCCTTGGATTACCACTGGGCAGTCCTCCAACATCCTCTTATAGAATGATATACCCCAAGATGTTATGGCTACAGACAATTCCTCTTCTATTACTTGGGTCTCCACCTTACACAATTTCACAAAATTAACAGATATAAAGGAGTGGGTCACACCCAAATCAAATAAAACCACAGCTCTATTTAAAAGCAACATCATAGTACCTGTCACCATATTCCCCGCATGCTCAGCATCCGCTGGAGTAAGCGAGTACACCCTCGCTGGAGCTGTGTTCGTCTGTTGGGTTCCCTGGGATACCTGATTACTCCCTCGATTCTGACTCAAAGAAGGCGTACCCCTCTTAGGTGTGTGACAATCCCGAGCCATGTGACCTGACTGACCACTATTGTAGCAGTTATCCTTAAACGGTTGGCACTCACCGCTATGCCATCTGCGGCACCTGGTATAATGATCACGCACCTGACTCATCTGAGAACCTTGATGCTCGGTATTCCATCGATAACCCGAGCCCTTGTTCCTCTTCTTCCACGATTGTTGACGAGATGCAGACTGAAAACTAGAAGGTACTGACCTCTTCTTCGGCTCTTGATCCACCTCATCCTCTCAGATACCAATCTCAATCACAGTGGCTTTATCCACCAAAACTGAAAACTAAAGGATCTGAAGCATACCCAATAATTTTCGGATGTCCTTTTGCAGGCCTTTCTCGAACCTCCGAGTCTTCTTGTACTCGTTCGAGATCAAACGCAGCGCAAACCGAGATAGCTCTATATACCAAGCAGCATACCCCTACACTGTCATACTCCCCTGAGTTAGCGTAGAAAACTCATTCGCCTTAGTGTCATGTACAGAAGCCGGAAGTATCTATCGAAGAACACTTCCTTGAAACGGCTCCAAGACATCTTCACAAGACCAGCCCTCTGTTTCTCCAGCAGACTCACTTCAGTCCACCATCGCCCTGCCTCCCCAAATAACTCGAAGGTAGCATAAAGAACTCTCTACCTATCTGTGTCACGTAGGACCTCCAAGATCCTCTTAATCTTCTCGACTTAGTCCTCTACTATTATCGGGTCATGTACCCCTGAGAATGTCGGAGGATGCATGCATGTGAACCTCTCAATGGTGCATCCCACATATGTAGGAGAACATTTGCATCTCCTGACACTCTGCCCAATCTCCCATAGGACCTGTCTCGTTAGTCCTCGAGGCATAGTAGGAGACTCATCACTCGTCGTCTCCTTAGAGCTACTTCCCAGGTCATTATCCTTGGGCTCCATTCTGAAAACACAACAGAATTCTATCAAGACTCCTACAACATGTACAGTTTACAAAATTATCTAATCCTAATCATGTTAATTATCACCATTTAGGTCCAGGTCTGTCCTATCATACTAACATGAAAGTCATCAGTGGTTTGTCGTGATTTTACTAAAATCATCATTCTAGGAAAAACACAAAACACCACCGACGAGTCTCAGTTTAGCAACAAAACATCCCTCAACCAACTCTACCCACATCCAACCTCTTATGCTCTGGTATGTACACACAGCTATGCCTAACCAAGTCTGCAAGACCTAGCAACCTGGTTAGCTCCAATACCAAGTTGTCATGCCTTGAATCTGATAATGGGACCTAGGAGGTGAAAATGTAACCTAATTTGTCCCCATATCATACAAAATCAAAATACAGTACAATGTATGAGGGTCCGACCCCGTGAGATTCCTAGGCACCCAATACACATTCACATACACATCTAGAGTATACACAAAGGAAAACGGTCTTTCTATACATGTTATGTACCATACCAGAGTCTATACAAACGAATCAACTCCACAAAATACCACAAACTTGGGTGTCAGCCAAAACCACCAAAAGACCACCCAATACAGTCCTAGTACTTACCCAAGTACTTCTCGCAGTACACCAACCACTATGCTCCCAACAACAGGACGCTAGTTCCGGTTACTCAAAGGACCTAAAAAAAAATATGTACATACAGCAGGGGTGAGACACCTTTTAGTAAGGTAGATATAGGTTATATCGGTGTGTGGCATTTGAGTGTTATCATGACAGCAAAACATATACAGTTAAACACAATTCTAGTACTTTGACAAAATAGTGCATACACGCACACACACATGATCAAGTAACCCAGTGTTGTCACACCCTTCGGCCCAACCCCAGCCCGCAATACCCGATGTTTGCCCGTAGCCGGCCTGCTATACACGGTGTCCTCGGCACATGGCAAACTCCAAGCTCCCATGACATCGTACCAGTACAAACTGGTGGATCCACACCCTTTGGTGATCAATCGGTAAGGCTCACGCCCTCGGATATAAAGCCGGACACTCTTGCCAAACATGGTAGGCGATAAACACACGCCCTCGAATATAGAGTCGGGCACTCTTTCAGTACCTGGAACAACTTGGAACCCAGTTTCTATTGCAATTTCATCAAAACACAACCATGCATGCTCATATAACCAAACAAACCACACCCATTTGATAATCTATAAATAATGATTTTCCAAGCATATACAGTTTAATAAAGTCAAGGCATGACCATCCCTAACACAATACATAACACAGTATACCAAAGGTTTTCCAACAAAACTAGGATTGCAGCCTAGTACCCCCTTTTTCCCAAACACTGTTACATGAAAAACCCACAGTTTTACCCATTAGATTTTCTTAAATGAGTAACCAACACACAAAGAGGACCGTGAACCACAATTCTACAAATTCCAATTTCAAAAATATCTGACATAAACTGAATCTCCTTACCTTTTCCTGAATGACAAATCCCAAACTCCAAGGCCCCTAAACTGTGAATCGAGTTCCAAAATCTACAACCCACAGTACAAAACTCGCTCACAACTCTGTTACCTACAAGACTACCGAATCAGAACTAAAAACCAAGCCTTACCTCTATTTTGGGCCAAAACCTAAGAATGCCTGAAACGAAAATCCAATCCATAGAAATTATAGAGAATCCTTCGATGATCCTTGTGGTAATGTCAGATCTACAATTTTCACTACATACGGTGAAAAAATCTAAAGAGATAGAGAGTAGGTTGAATTTCTAGAGAGATAGAGAGAGAATTTGAGTTTTCTTAGCTGAGAAGTAATGAAAATATCTATATATAACCATTTGACTCAGCCACTTCTCATCGATGAGACTCTGCATTTCTTTACCGAGGACTACAAAGACTCCATCGACGAACTCTGGCGTCGTCGACAAAACTTACTTAATTACCAATTTACCCCTATTTTAATTAATTAATTCCCTATATCACGGTTCGGGTTCTTACAAGAGTAATCACGTATGCCTCTCGACAGTTGAAAGAATATAAGAAGAATTACCTTACCCATGATCTGGAGTTAGCAGCGGTGGTTTATGCACTAAAAATTTGGAGACATTATCTTTATGAGGGTAGGTGTGAAATTTTCACTGGTCATAAGAGTTTAAAATACTTTTTTTATGAAGAAAGAGTTGAACATGAGGCAGAGGAGATGGTTGGAGCTAATAAAATACTACAACTGCACCATCAATTACCACCCAGGAAAGGCTAATGTGGTGGCAAAGGCTAATGTGGTGGCCGATGCCTTGAGCCGAAAATCAGTTGGTGCGTCAGTATTTGCAGAGGCGATACAGCATCTGGTTTAGATGGATTTGGAGAGACTTGGGATAGAACTTGTAGAGGGCGATCATCAGGAATTTATTGCCAATTTGGTGTTGTAGCCGACTTTACAGGAAATAATTAAAGCGGCTCAGAGGAGTGATGCAAAGGTAGTAGAGCTTATAGAAAAAGTACAGGATGGTTAGGAGGTAGATTTCAGTATCTCAGATGATGGATCCTTGAGGTTTCGTTCCAGGATGTGTGTATCTGTTAACCCTGAGATTAAGAAAGTGATTTTCGAGGAAGTGCACTGATCCCTGTATACAGTACATCTTGGTAGCACTAAAATGTATAAGGATCTTCAGGAATCTTTTTGGTGGAGTCGAATGAAAAGAGAAATTATTGAGTTTGTAGCACAATGTTTGACATGCCAACAAGTGAAAGTTGAGCATTAGAGACCGGCGGGGTCATTGCATATGCTGTATATTCCTGAGTGGAAGTGGGAGTATATAGCGATGGATTTTGTCACTAAGTTACCGCTGTCACTTCATCATCAGGACGCTATTTGGGTAGTTGTAGATCGGCTAATAAGGACTGCCCATTTCTTGCCTATCAGAGTTAATTATTCTTTAAACAGATTGGCAGATTTGTATATACATGAGAAAGTTAGAATGCATGGTGTGCCAATGTCCCGTTTCTGGAGGAGTTTGTAAGGAGCCATGGGTTTTAGTTATCGTTCAGTACAACATTTCATCATCAGTTTGATGGACAGATGGACAGAACAATACAGATATTGGAGGATATTCTTCGTGCATGTTTACTGGACTTTGGAGTCAGTTGGTTACAGTTTATACCATTAGTCAAGTTTGTGTATAATAACAGCTACTAGGGATGGCACCATTTGAGGCATTATATGACAGGAAATGCCGATCCCCATTTATTGGGATGACATTGGGGAGAGACAGATATTAGGGTCAGAGCTGATACAGCAGACTTAGGATAAAGTCAGACTCATCAGAGACATGATTAGAACAATACAAAGTTGGCAGAAGAGTTATGTAGATACTCACCGACAAAAGTTAGAGTTTGACACTAGAGATCATGCACTGTTGAAAGGAGTTATGAGATTTGGGAGGAAGGGTAAGCTGAGCCCTAGGTATATTGGACCATTCGAGATTCTTGAAAAAGTAGGTCCAGTTGCCTACATGTTGGCATTACCACCGGTCTTATCTAGAATTCATGATGTATTTCACATTTCCATGTTGAGAAAATATGACCCAGATCCCTCCTATGTGATCAGATATTAGGCACTGGAACTTAGTGATGCTTTGTCTTATGAGGAAATGTCAGTGCGGATTTTGGATCAGAAAGAGTAGGAGTTACGTACAAAAAACATATCACTGGTAAAAGTTTTTTGGCGCAACCATGTAGTAGAGGAAGCTTCTTGGGAATTAGAGGAGCAGATGCACTAGAGATACCCACATTTGTTCAGTGGGAACTAGGATTAAGTTATGTAATTGGATTTGTATAATATAGTATAGGTAGTATTTTGGTTTTTTATTGTTTTGGGGAGAATTTTCTTTCAATGGTTGTAATCTCCCAGAATCCCTATGTAACCACGGTATTCCTCTTTCATAAGTGAGGGTAATTAATAAAATGGTGGTGTTATTCTTTAAGAATGGAAATGTGATAAATGACAAATTTCGACGACGAAATTTTATAAGGAGGGGAGAATGTAGATACCCTGGAAAATAAAATAATAAAATAAAATGAGAAAAAGTGTTTTTTGGCTAGAAAAGGAAGAAAACCAGTGACGATTTTCTAGAGGGAACAGAAAACCGATGACGGTTTTGGTTTTATTGCAGAGCGTTAATGGGTAAATAGTAAAAATAGGGTTGATTAAATAGAAAATCGGCAACGGTTTTCTTTGGTTCAAAGAAAATCGGCGACAATTTTCTCTGTAGTGGACGTATTAAGGAGATCCCGCAAGTCAAATTCTAAAAATCAAAACAAACACTCCCCCTCTCTTTCTCTCTCTCTCACATGCAAACCCACGAACCCCTTTCCTCCCCTTCTTGATTCTAGCTTCATTTTAGCCCGAATCTACAATGAGGAATCACCACGAGGTTCCTAGGAAGATTCTCTGCAACATAGGCAGAGTGGATTTTTAAGTTTGGGGTTTCGAGGCACCATCCCATAATCAGGCTAAATGGTGTATTTTAGGGGTTTTAAGTTAATTTGGAGTATACGAAACCTAGGAAGTGTTAAATGGAAATTATTCTGGGAGTTGTGTTGAATAATTTGGGGTAAATGTAAATTTCAGGTTTTTGGGCTGCGAATGCCGAGGGGTATAGAAATTGGGTGTTTTTGCAAAATCTCAGTAAGTCAAGTAAGGGGAATAATTTATAGCAGTCTTTTGTGAAATTATGGGTTGAGAAATATGAGAAAATGAAATATGATATTTTATGTGAAATTTATTATGATATAAATATCAAATGAAATTTGTGTGGCATATGATTTATATTCAGAAATGTTTAAAACTTGGTTAAATGATTTACCCTAAGAAATATGAGTTTATGAAATGTGTATTGATATATGAGATTTGAAATGTGGACAAATGATGGAAGCGAAATGCACTGAAATATTTATATCTTTTGAGAAATGATGAAACGTGAAATATGGAAATGTTGTATTGAGAAATATTGAATAACGTGAAATGAGATATGTATATGTTATTTTGAGAAATATGGTTATGAGAAATGTGAATATGAGAAGTATGAATAAGAGAAATGTGAATACGAGAAATATGGTTATGACAAATGTGAATATGAGAAATGTGAATATTGCAACATTAATTCTGCAATATGAATATTGAATTGTGAGAATTGAAAAGTGAAATTTTGAAATATGAGTACAGAAATGTGAATGATGAAATGCCAATATCGCATAATGAATGCGGGTATGTGATAGTGATAACCCTGATGGATGGATATGAAAACCCTAAAGATGCATTGTGATATTGAGCACGGTACCGTTACTATTGGAGACAGTGCAACCACACAGACTTGTTGAGCGTGCGGCGTGACAGTAGACTAAGCTATTTAGTAGAGTTGTTGTACCCCCTGAATTTGAATCAGGGCTATAGGCCGGTCAGTCGTATTACACACATGGGATATATGAGATGATATTTTGATCTAACCATGTCGGCCAACCACAGTTTGATCCTACCTTCGAGCCACATAACCCTATTCATGGGGGGAAACATGACATAGAGAAATATCCTCAAAGTAGCCATAAGTTACAGACACGGATGTATCGGTTACGAGGACAGTCATGAGCTATATCTGAAATGAAATGAAATGAAATGGAAATGGTAATGGAATGAAATGAAATGAAAATGAAAATGAAAATATGAATGAAATAGTGTGAGTAAATAATATAAATAATTAAAGCGAAGTAGAACACTCCGCCTAAAGGCTTGCTGAGTAAGGTGAATGCCCTGATAAGTATCAGTTGTTGCCAAACTCGAGTTATTCAGATAAGAATACAAATGATATTAGGGCAGAGGGAAGCTGCTTGTATGAGCGGGTAAGCTTCCCTATTCTAAGGAACTTCACAAGTAAACATGGGTTGTGTATGAACAGATTTGGAAATGAATTAAAAGCTTATGAAAGCTTGTGATGGATATCTATATGATTGTAAACGTGGAAATGGTATATTTTCTCAAAAGTTACTATCATAGCTATGTTTATATGTTATGATATAATGGAACTCATACAGCCACACACTGTTGATAATTTATTCCGTCTTATTGAAATGTGTCTCGCCAATCATTTAAATATTTTAGGAAACCGAGATAGGCCTTGTGATAGAGCTCTGAGATAGAGGGAAGCAGATACCTTGGGTAGATAGGGTGAGTATTTTGAGATAGGGAGGTTTGATTCCCCTAGAGGTATTGTGGTAGACTTGTATTTGTGGATGGTTGGTACTCTCGTATGTGTATTCGCTGTAGTATGTATATATATGAAATGACTTCCGCTGATAGGTTTGTGTATATGTGTATGATTGTGTACCCGGTACCCACTTTCAGGTCGAGTTATGTATGGTGGTATCATAGGTTGACGTGGCCAGTATATGATTATATGATTTATGTTTTATATGGAAAAAAAAAAGGTATGTAAAATCGATGCGTCACACCACCAAACCTGCAGCCCTAAACCAAAATCCAATCTTGTAGCCCAATCATTGAACTAGCTTGGTTTCCCGAATAGTGAATGAACCCCAAGCTTGCAAGCCCAAACATAAAACCACCCCAAAAGCCCAAGTTTTCAAAACCCAGAAGCCCAAAGTACTTAAAATAAAACCCATCCCAAGTTTTCAAAACAAACAAAGCCTAGTTCTTAATAAAGCCAGGGCCACCCTTTTTTAAAAATAAACCCGACCCACTTTTTAAAAATAGCTCACGACCCATATTTGCAAAATAAACCAAGGACCAAATTATTAGCAAAAGGCCATAACCCAACACCCTTGCAGCCCACAAAATCACCCAAAACCCAAAGCCAACCTGAGTCCATGTGACTCACCTGTGTCATCCCAAGTCCAACCCACCGGGTTCCAAGTGAGTTAACTCGCCCTGAACCCTACCCAACTCGGCACACCAACTGTGACCCCAACTCAGAACACAGATCCACATTCAAACTTAGAACATAATCCCAAAACTAAGAACACAAGATCCACATTCAAACTCAGAATACAAAGCCCAAAAGAAAACAAACAATAAGGGGGAGAAAACTCATCTTAATTTCACATCTTGGGAATCCCGAAAGCTCCCCTCACTTTGTATGTGCTCCACCTGCAAAAAATCAAAAGGAGAGAGGTTAAAGAAGACAAACAAAGGAAATTAGGGAAAATTCGAGGGTCTGAGAGGTCATAGATCCCAATCAGAGAAACCCTAGGAGAATAGGGTGACCAGGGAACACCATAGAGGTGAGAAAGCTACCAGAGAGCCATGGGGGGTTTGAGAAGCATCCCGCCACCAAGAGAGTGAGTGCAGGAGAAAGACCATAAGGGGGGAGAAAAAGAGTAGAATCGAGAGGAGAAGAAAGAAAATAAGAAGAACATAGAGGAGAGGGGGAGAAGAAGAGTAGACTCGAGAGGGGAAGAAAGAAACGAAGAAGGCTGATAGAGAGAGAGAGAGAGAGAAGAAAGATTGAGAGAGAAAGATGGGGAAGAGAGAGTTTGGAGAGGAGAAAGAGAGTGAAAATGGAAAATTCATAAAAAATAAAAAATAAAAAATAAAAAATTGACTTTTATATTTGGGAAGCGGTGGGCCAAGCCTTCAGCAGGCGACATGGCCAAACCAAGACTGTTTGATATGTGTTTTCTCTAAATGGTTCAGATCACGCTACGTCAGCAATCCTTGTATAAAAGATTAGGACCACTCGAGGGCTATCACGTGGCAGGTGATGTCACGCTGACGTCACCCTCTAACAAAAATAAATAAATTTTGTGATCCCCTAGATGGTGACACGTGTCCCGAGTGACGTCATGCTGACATTACTCTATACTTTTCAGAAAATAATATATATATATATATATATATATATATATATATATATATATAACCACGTGTCCTCACCCAAAACTAATATGTGGCTCCTCTTCAACCATCCCCTGAACCATCTGACCCGTTTCATACTAGTTAAACAGGTTCACTACTTTTTTATATATTTATGATATTTATTTAATTTTTTTTAATTGAGAAAATTCATAAAAATAGGAAAAAGTATGGAAAAATAAGAAATTTTTTGGAGAAAAATCAAAAAAATATTTTGAAGGTCAGAAAAATGAAGAAAATACTTTTGGGTTGTTTAGCTAGAAAAATAAGGAAAAATTCTTTAAAAATCCTAGAAAATTTTGGAGAAATGTGAAAAATTTTGTCCCTATGATTTTAAAAAGTGTAGTGGGGGTATTTTTAGACCTAACTTGTATCGGCTCTAACAGGGGGTTTTTCTAATAAGATCCCCTCTTTTGGAGGTCTTATTAGACATTCCTAAGTCACACCCAAATTTTCTATTCTCTTGCTAACTTTGTACATTTATTCATTTATTTGTTTGTTTATTTTAGGCTGAGTTAATTAAGAGGTTATTAAATTCTATTTAGGGATAATTCTTAATTAATGAAGTATCGTTCGTAGAATGGGTGTATAGGGGATGCGAATACCTTCTCCTCACATAACCGAATTCCCGATCCCAATCCTAGTATACGTAGACCAAGACTATTGGTTCCTTGGCCTAAGTTTAGTTTAGAAACCAATTAAATGAGTAGTAATTAGGCGTTCTAACCACAGCAAGGAAAAATAGGTTAGTGGCAACTCCAAATTCAAAGCTTTCAAAAATCATATTTTTATTCCCTCGCTTCCCTGGGGCCTGCTTCGATTTCAGGACATTGCGACAGCTAGACGACTCTACTAGGGAAATTAGTCAAGCCATCAATTAATTAGGAATTATCCCAAATGTGAATTTTATAAGTATTTTAATTACTCCATATTATTTTGTGAATATTGGGCATATTATTGTGAATATTTGCTTGTATATATGTTTGAATAAGCATGTGTAAAGATGAATGATATGTGGGGGGGCTAAAGGGATAGACTTTTAAAATTTATGTGAGCACACACATTTTCACGAGCCTTCTACCCAAGCTTCACCCTTTAGTACAGTATTGTTAGCCCTCATGAGATAAGGTCTTTGGGGGCGTGTGAACCACTTCGCTCAGTTTGAACTTTTTCCAAACCCATTGGGTAAGGATAGGGGACATGCTAGAAACCTATTGTTAATAAGGAATAGAGCTTGAACCACACTCATTTGCCTATAATTTTCCCTCCCGAACCTTGATAAAACTTGTAAGTGATAAACCCACCTAGGGTTGGGACAGGAGCCTTATGCTTCTCCACATGGTTTAGTCCAATCTTTTGTATATATTTTCAAGTTCCTTTGTGTTGTTTCCTGCATTTTGCATCCATTTTAGACATGCATACTACTTGATTAAAATTTTGGAAATCTCAAATAACCTTATAGGCAACCTAGTAGTGGTATTCGGTGAAGAACAATTAGAGGTTCAACTATATTTTGGAACTTGACAAAATCATCAGAAAATTAGTTAAATTGAAAGAATTGAGGTAATTGAAGAAAAAATTGAATGCTTAGTAGATAAAAGTCAAATTTTAGGAGTCATCAGAGGAAAATAAATATGTATGCAAGTTCTTAAATTACAAAGGTTGTATATCAAGGATTGATTTGATTTGGGAGTTTTCTTTAGTTGATGAGGTTTTTCCAAGAATTTTGACAAAGTAGTTATTTTAGGTTGCATTACATTCATGCATTTCATGCATAGTCACAACCAATGGGTCTTTGCTTATGTTCCCGTTACCTACAAAAGCAGTGTGCCAGGGTGATAGAACAAAAATCCGGAGTTCCAACATTGAGCAGAACTAGACAGTCTTTCTACATCCTTAGACAAGAGGCCAATATCATGGTTGAGCATTTGGAAAGCCAGATGGGAGGTCTTGAGCAATGTTAAGAGGAGATCCGTCAAGATATTCAAGAAATTAAAGATCAATTGAATAAATTGATGGGGATACTCACTACTAAGAGAAATGTGTAATCTCTAGAACCCGCAATTGAAGAAGATCCTCCTTTTCCACTAAGATTTACACCTGTTAGTGAACATCCGGTGAATCTGTCAACTAGATCAAGACCAAGCTTGTACCCATCTATCCCAAGAGCACCAGTCCTAGGATTTCAACCAAGAAGAAGTGCACAAGCACCACCAATCATCAATCTTGATATCCAAGGAAGAGGAATAGTCGGGGAAATGATTAAAGAACAAACCCCTAGTTCGGAAGTGAATCAAAAATATAGCCTTAGAGGAACATTTGTGAGCTATGGAAGGAGCAAAACATTTGGTTCAATGGATGCTATTGATCTATGTTTGGCGCCCAATGTGATTTTACCCCCAAAATTCAAAGTCCCAGATTTTGTGAATTTTAGTGGATCCAAATGTCTAGTAACTCATTTAAGGATGTATTGTCAAAAAATAGCTGCACATTCTGATAATGATAAATTGCACATCCACTGTTTCCAAGATAGTTTGACTGGGGTAGCAATGAGATGGTACATTCAGCTTGATTGAGCAAAGATCCGCACCTGGAAGGATCTAGCTTATGCTTTCATTGCTTAGTATAGGCATGTGATTAAGATAGCTCTAGGTAGGTTGACTTTGCATAATATGGAGAAGAATTCAAACAAATCATTTAAAGAATATGCTTACCGATGGAAAGAAATGACAACACAGATTCATCCTCCGGTCGAGGATAGGGAAGAAATTGTGTAACGACCTAAAATTTCATACCATTTTTTTTCCTTTATATAGATTATAAATTACCTTACTATGATACCCTTGTAATGACTACTGAAAAATACCTATACAGCGGAAAACACAAAACTGAACAACCATATACACAATACTAAAATTCAGTATCACCCCAAAATATACATACATAATTGCACATCATCCCAGCATCTTCTACCCAAAAACTCTTGAATGCTAATAAAAAATACAACCCCTTCATAAGACTTACCCTACAGATAAGGTAGTGTAGACAACCTCTCTACCTGCGAGCCTGATCTGCTCGTCTAACTGGATCACTTGAAAAATGTTAAATCACTGGGATGAGACAACTCTCAATAAGAAGAAATATGCTATTACTAGTGTGTGGCAACTGAGTTTACATAAATAATTTATTGATAAATAACTAAACTGAGATATCATATAAAATATAATACTGTGTAACTCACACCTATGTGGCTTAAAATACATCCATAATATCTAGGTTTTCTATTTAATCATACTGTTAGTATTATAATATATTTTCTATAATTCTGTAAATCTGTGTATATATATATATATATATATATATATATATATATATATTTATAATTGTAAAAACTACCTTGGAAATCTGTATGTCATGATTTAACCCCTCAGATTAGGGTTGTGTGGCCCGAAAGCGGGACTTAACTCTAGTTGGCCCACTAGGATAAGTCAACTAATACTCTATCGATCCTTAGTCCGGCCTTACTGCAATCCCTCCAAAGGCTCGGTACTGACATCTCCATCGTCAAACCGGCAACCTCTACCTAGAATACTGGGAAGCCTGCAATCCCTCAAAGGCATGGTTGATGAAAATTCACACACTATCTGAGATATGTGGTTGTAATTGGATCTGATGTTGGCCTAGCTGGGCTTTTCAATCTTGTTTTTATGATAACAAATGAAAGATGTTTTAACATGTGTTGTTGAGTGGTGCTATTTCAGGTCTAAGCAAAAGGACACTCACGGTTAATAATGGAAGTAAGCTGGAGATCAATGTCAATCAAGTGAAAGTTTCTTAGT
This sequence comes from Malania oleifera, assembly GCF_029873635.1. Lineage (NCBI taxonomy): Eukaryota > Viridiplantae > Streptophyta > Magnoliopsida > Santalales > Ximeniaceae > Malania > Malania oleifera. Next base: position 39,927,642 of record NC_080421.1, on the reverse strand, counting down.
ATATTGAAGCAATGAATGGAAAATGAAGAGCTTAAAGGCCAAACAGATCTTGAAGTCAAAAGTGAACCTCAAGAGGCTGCAAGACTTAGTGATTAAGGAGATCATGCTTAGAAGGATATTTGTAAGTACTTCAAGTCATTCCTATTTAGATATGTGAAACTCCTTAAGATACAAAGACTTAGAGACTAGTACTTGAAAAACTCTTGAAAATGTTTTAGAAAAGTTATAATTAAGTTTTTCAAGTAAACTAGATTTTAAAGAAATCAAAAATTAGAAAATATTTGAAAAAGAGGACTGTCCAGCTGACTGACTCGTTAAACTAAAAGTACCTAACCGACTGACAGCATCCAACTGACTCACCATTATTGAACGTGGTTCAGCCAGCTGACTGATAGGAAGCCTTCAGCAAAGTTTACTGTCTAGCCAACTGACCTAATGAACTGAAAACACCCAGCCGACTAACTGTGCCCAGCCGACTGACTATTTTGAACGTGATTCAGTCAGCCAATTGACAATTTATTAGAGTTAATTTTTGAGAGACAAAATGGTGTTAGTCGCCTATCCAGCCGACTGACTAGTGCAAAAAGTGACCTAGTCGAATGTATCAGCCGACTGACTTTGCAGGAATTTTTAATATTCAAACCTACGAGAAGATTTTCAAAATTAACTTTCGGATTTAATATCTTTTGAAAAGTTACCTAAATGCTCCATGTTAAATGAAGAAACTTTTCTTTAAGAAGTCTATAAATACCTATTTTGCTCAATGAAAAACACACCGAAGCAATACACGATTTCTATGCTAAAACTCTTCTAAAGCTCATTCTTGCTCACACCTTTTGCTGAGGGGAAGACTCTATAAAATTTTTGAATTAAAAATAAGGGTTTGGTTCTGAGTTGCATCAAAATCTTTAAAAAAGAACCATTGGTGACTTCTAAACCTTGAGTTTCATATTTTCTATTTAGTTTTGGTTTTGAAGTACGATTTGAGATTTAACTTGTACAACTTGCTCTGTATTTGAGAGTGTTTTTGTACGCAGATATCCATTTCTTTCTACTAGATCTTTGACGGTTCAAGGTATTGTTGAATCGTTGGACCAAGCATAGGTTGTTGCTTGGAGAGGTTTCTCTTCCTGAAAAAGAGGGTGATTATTGCAAGGTTTTTGTTTCACTCAGAAGGAACAAGGTATAGTGAAATCCTTCGGTGGTTGACCTAAGGCGAGGACATAGGCTAGGGTAAGTCGAACCTCGTAGAAGCTGTGGTGTCACTCTTTTTCCCTTACTCTCTTTTAAATTTTCAGTAAAATATATACTGCGTAGATGTTGTAATTCTTTCAATCATAAAAATAACGCATATTGGAAATTAAATAAATCAAAGCCTAATTTGTTCTTGGGCCTGCAGAAACTAAAAGGGAGTACGTTGGTTAATCAATTTTTTACGGAAATTGTAAGGGAGTACGTTGATTGGTTAACAACCCAATACCTATTAACTGAAGGTTTATTTAAATTTTGATCTTGAAAAAGTGGTTGGATGTTATTTTAATCTTCAGTTCAAAAGCCAACTATAGGACTTGCACATTCATATACAGGGCTGCTAAATATTGCAAATCAAAAATTGATTACTTGTGTTGTGGTTGTTTTGCTTGAACAAGTTGGTTGTGTTTGTTGTGGTTGCGGATTGAATAGAAGAAATTAGTGCTTGTGTGGATTGCCTAATCAACAAAAATATAAGAAGTCTTTAAAGGATTGTAAAAAGTCAAGAACTCTTAAAAAGATTTTAAGGAATTTTAAATAACCCAATTCACCCCCCTCTTGGGATTACATCTTAGGTTTCAATTGGTATCAGAGCGAGGTTATAGCAAATCCTAACAAGAAACTATATAAAGATCTAGATGGCACAAATAGGAGTAGCTCCCTTTGGTGAGGGTCAATCCTCAACTAGGCCACCCATTTTTTGTGAACTAAATTACACTTTTTGAAAGCAACGAATGATAATCTACCTTCAAATAATGGACTGGAAGGCATGGAATGTTGTTACAAATGGAAATTTGATTCCTACTAAACTAGTAGATGGAAAATAAGTACCTAAAGAAGATAAAGAACTAATCGAATTAGATTACAAAATGCTGCAAATTAACTCAAGTGCAATAAAAGCCTTATATTGTGCACTTGATGCAAATGAATTCAATATAGTAATGACATGTAAAATAGCTAAATAAATTTGGGATAAATTAGAAGTAACCTATGAAGGCACGGTAGATGTTAGGAAAAATAGAATTGATGTGTTAACTAGTGAATACGAAGCTTTTAGAATGAATTCCGATGAAACTATAACAAGCATGTACACTAAGTTCACACATATCATAAACTCACTAAGTGCCTTAGGAAAAACATATTCCACCCATGAGATGATCCGAAAAATTCTAAGAGCACTTCCACCTATTTGGGAACCGAAAGCCACAACCATAAAAAAAAGGAGAAATCTCAAAACAACTTCATTAAATGAACTCATAGGATCACTTCTAACTTATGAAATGATTTTGAAAGAAAGAAGCACTGAAAATAAGAATGAGAAGTCTATAGCTCTAAGAGCCTTGAAAGAACATTCAAGTGACGAAGATAATAAATCTAGTGAATTAGAATGACCTTATTGGTCACGCCCGGTTTTGATTATGACAAATACTCATTGTATCTAATGAGTGTTTAAGGTTTTGTGCAGGAACTAAGGGTGTTAAAATAAAGATGTGCACAAAGTCAAGAAAAGCCCTTAGACCAAAGTTTTATTTCATAATGTAATATATTTAATTGGTCTGTAATAGTAAGTAGGTACTTGGTTTGTAATAAGCTCACACACATCACATGTATGATTTATTACGTAAGCTCAAACAAACCATGAATAAGAAAGGACCTTAGAAAGACCTTAGGGTGTACCCTTCGGTCGACCGAAGGTCAACCGACACTAGACTTTTTCGGTGTCTCTATTTTGGACCTAAGTGACCCTAAGACACACATGTACACATATTTTTGTTAGGCACTTGAAATAGGACTTGTTTGCTTCAATACAGGACCGAAATGCACACTTGGTGCACTTTCGGTTGACCGGCCAACACAGTTCACTTTGGCCTGGTTGACAGAATTGGCCCTGGGTCAACATTTTGACCAAGGCCTGGTCGACCGAACTTCATAGTTCATTTCTTGCCGGTAGACCGAACCCTGACCAGGTCAACATTTTGACCTCTTGGTCGACCGAGAGATTTTATACTCTAACTACCTGGTCGACCGAGGGTCCTCGAGAGAAATCCCAACGGTATGGTCGACCGAACCAGCCAGTTCAAATTAGCCTAGTCGACCGAACCTCGGATATATGAAAAATCCTCTCATCCGGTCGACCGACAAGTTAGTTCATTTCAGTCCCGGTCGACCGAACCATGAAAAAGGCTTCAGAATTAACGATACGGTCGACCGACCATTTAGTTCAAAACTCCCCTGGTCGACCAAACCATTTGAGACTTGGTCAACCGAAACATTTCTGGTCGATCGGACCTCTCGGGTTGCCCTATTTTTTTACCGTAGTTAATATTTTTTAAACAGGGTTAAAATGCTTTAAACATCATTAAACTTCTCTAATAATACCCAATAGGTCCCCAACGGTCATATTTTCTCCCTTGCCTATATATATGAGTTCATTTGAGAAAATTAACATGGATTAGCCACTTTGATTAAGTGAAAATTCTCTGAAAATCCAAAAGCCCATACTACTCATTCTTAAGCCTCCTACGCTCATACTTACCTTCTCATACAAATTAAACCCTTTGTAAGTTGATTGAGTGCTAGTCTAAATAGGTTTGCTCTCCCACTATTGATTGATTGATTCAGGTTTTACGAGAGCTAAACCTAAGTGTTCTTAGGGGGCTTTTACTAATAAGCCTATCCTAAGAAGACTTGTTAAAGCTCCTGAGTATTGCATTTGCGTTGCAATTTCTTAGGAAGCTTGTATTTGTCTTTCGGTTGCAAAATCATTTTCAAAACATACTCAAATGTCTTGTGTGATTTATATTGATATATTTGTGTTTTTGATTGTGATCTTTGTTGCAATATTCACTCACTCATATATTATGTGCTGAATACAAAGATTACGCACCTTTTGCAAACCGAGCATATACTTCATTTGATACTCACATGCTTGAAATATCCTGCTGATTGAAGTATTTGAGACTAGACATCTTTGTGCAAGCTTATTTATTGAACATATCTTGTGATACAAAGATCATACTGTTTGTTACTCTCACGTACGCATTACACTGATAGAAAATACCTTTGAGAGTTGAACCATCTAGACCACATTGATCTTACATATTCAATCATATTGTGGTGTATATTATTGCACGCATTTGGGTACACATCTGCTTTACTTGAAAGCACAATCACTGTACTATTTGATTGTAATACACTTTGGTTATATTCCAGACATGGGCCTGAAGAGGGAGACTAGCCCCGGAATAGTCCCGGATTGGCTTAGACCCGGTTAGGAAAGTTAGGTGCATCGTCCTGTTAAGGCGTGTAGGTTGAGGTCAGCCCCGCTAATTGACCTGGTTAAGGTTAAGGTCAGCCCTGTGTTAATTTGACCTGGTTGTAAACGGCGTCGTTCCACCCTTAAGTGAGCTATTAGTGGAATCCTCTAGCTTGCAAGCTAAAGGCGGGGACGTAGGCACAGTTGGCCGAACCCCGATAACATATCATGTGTTTGCTTATATTTCTACATTTTATATTTACCGCACGTGTATGTTATGGGTGAATGATGTGCATGACTTAATTTCCACAGTAGATTTATCTACGCATTTGGAAACTGTATAGACTGATCCTAGGTTCTGTACATACCGTTGTTACATAGATCAACCTAGGTGAAAAAGTTTTTAAAATTCCAATTCACCCCCCCCTCTTGGGAATACACCAATTCTAACAAAGATGAAGATTTAGCTTTCATAACTAAAAGACTTGGAAAATTTTTCAAAAAAAACAAGAAATTCACTAGAAAATACAACGGATCAAAAGCTGAAAAAGGTGAAAGTAATGAAAGGGAATACAAAAGCAAAAATGAACCTCCCACTTTCTATCACTGTAAAAAGACCGGACACATCAAGCTGGATTGCCCACAACTCAAGAAAGAAAAGAAGAAAAAGAAGCCTGTAATGAAGGCAACTTGGGATGATACAAGTTCGAGTGAATCGGAAAGCGAGTCAAGCGATCAAGAAATAGAAAACATGTGCTTCATGGCACATAATGATGAGGTTTTCTTTAGGACCACTCCATCTAAAGATAAATGGTACTTGGACAGTGGATGTTTAAGACATATGATGGGAGATAAATCTAAGTTTACTTCTCTCACTCAAAAGGATGGAGGATTTGTAACCTTCGGTGACAATGCAAAAGGCAAGATCATCGGAATTGGTAACATAGGTAAAGATTCTTCACTCACTATAAATGATGTCTTGTTGGTTGACGGTCTAAAGCACAATCTATTAAGCATTAGTCAACTTAGCGACAAAGGACTTGAAATAATATTTAAGAAAGATAAATGCATAATTCAGAATTCTAAGGATCCAAAGACACTATTCACTGCATATAGAAGGAACAATGTGTATTGCATAAACCTTGATAGCTTGATCTCTCAAGATATAACCTACTTAGCTACAATAAGAGAAAATAGTTGCCGTTGGCATAGAAGGCTAGGACATGCTAGCATGGATTTTATATCCGAGCTTTCTAAAAAGAATTTAGTTAAATGTGCCTAACACTAAGTTTATCAAAGATAAAGTGTGTGATGCCTATCAACTAGGAAAACAAATCAAGAAAAGTTTCAAAAAGAAGAAACATATATCAACTAGTAGACCCATAGAACTCATACAATTAGATTTGTTTGGTCCCACTAGAACTCAAAGCCTAGGTAGAAAACAATACGCCTTCATAATTGTTGATGATTACTCTAGATATACATGGGTATTGTTTTTAACCAACAAAGAGGAAACTTGTAATTCGTTAATCACTCTATGCAAAAAGCTTCAAAATGAGAAAGGGTATAATGTCTCAAATCTAAGAAGTGACCAAGGAAGAGAATTTAAGAATCAAGACGTTGAAAAATTTCGCAATGAACATGGCATAAGTCACAACTTTTCAGCATCTAGAACCCCATAACAAAATGGAGTTGTGGAAAGAAAAAATAGAACTCTTCAAGAAATGGCAAGAACTATGCTTAATGAAAATAACTTACCCAAGTATTTTTGGGCCGACGCTGTAAATACAGCATGCTATGTAATTAATAGGGTTTCAATTAGATCAAGCCTAAATAAGACACCTTATGAATTATAGAAAGGAAGAAGGCCCAACATAACTTACTTTCATGTCTTTGGGTGTAAGTGTTTTGTACTCAATAACAAAAATAACTTAAGAAAATTTAATGCTAAATTGTATGAAGGTATTTTCCTAGGATACTCCACAAATAGTAAGGCCTATAGGATCTATAACAAAAGAACACTCACCATAATTGAATCAATTCACGTAGACTTTGATGAATTAAATCCTTTTTCAAGATAAGTCAAAAATGAAGAAAATGATGATATTTTCAAAAAGGAGGATGAGATAGAAATCATGGAAGAAAAGGAAATAAATGAAGAAGACCTAAAAGATGAACTTATAGAAAATCCAGAATTACCAAGAGAATGGAAATATAAGAAAGATCACCCTCAAGAACAAATTATAGGTGAACCATCTAGAGGTGTAACTACTAGATCTTCTCTAAAGAAACTATGCAATCACTATGCATTCCTATCTCAAAATGAACCTAAAGATGTTGAAGAGACCCTTAAGGATGAATCTTGGATAATTGTTATGCAAGAAGAATTAAACCAATTTGAAAGAAGCAAAGTATGACAATTAGTACCCAAACCTGAAAATCATTCGATCATAGGAGCTAAGTGAGTATTTAGAAATAAATGGATGAAAATGGTATAATCATTAGAAACAAAGCTAGACTTGTAGTTAAAGGATATAACCAAGAAGAAGGGATAAACTATGATGAAACCTTTGCTCCTGTAGCTAGAATGGAAGCTATAAGAATGCTATTAGCCTATGCTTCCTACAAAGAATTTAAGTTATACCAAATGGATGTCAAAAGTGCATTCTTGAGTGGGTATATTAATGAAGAGGTATATGTTGAACAACCCCCTAGTTTTAAAAATATTGAAAATCTTAACCATGTATTTAGACTAACTAAGGCTTTGTATAGATTAAAACAAGCCCCTAGGGCTTGGTATGAAAGACTTAATGGATTTCTAATTGAGAAGGGATTTTCAAGAGGAAAAATTGATAGTACCTTGTTCATTAAAACTAAGCAAGATGATATACTTTTAATTCAAATTTACGTAGATGATATAATATTTGGTGCCACTAATGAACATCTATGTAAAGAATTTGCAAAATGAATGCAAGTTGAATTTGAAATGAGCATGACGGGAGAATTAAACTATTTTCTTGGGCTTCAAATCAACCAAGCAAATAATGAGACCTTTATAAGTCAATCCAAATACATAAGAGAAACGATACAAAAATTTGGTATGGAAAATAGTAAATCCATAGGAACACCTATGAGTACTTCTATCAACCTAGACAAAGATGAAAAGGGAAAACCTATAGGCACAAAGCATTATAAAGGTATGATTAGAAGTCTACTATATCTAACAGCTAGTAGACCTGACATAATGTTTAGTGTGTGTATGTGTGCTCGTTTTCAATCAGCACCTAAGGAATCACACCAAATAACGGTTAAGAGAATCCTAAGATACTTAATAGGCACTATGGACTTAGGACTATGGTATCCTAAGGATATCGGTTTTGAAATGATTAGTTATTCAGATGCAGACTATGCAGGGTGTAAAATAGATAAAAAAAACACAAGTGGCACATACCACTTCTTAGGAAGATCTTTAATTTCTTGGTTCTCTAAGAAACAAAACTCCATGGCTTTGTCGATTGACTGAAGCAATTTTTTTTTTGGAACAAATGCCAGTCAACCAACTCACCTTGAGGTCAGTCGACTGACTAATAGAGCAACCATAGACTTGTTTATAAAACTCAAGCCATTTGAGTTATCAGTCAACTGACCTAGGGTCTATCTATTTGTGTGCTCTAAGTTTGTTTTGGCGTGTACTTTGATATGTCGTATGAAACAACACTTAACTTGGTTGCCTTCTTTTCCTTTGTTTCTTGAAAAATAGACTTCATGCTTATGTGATATGCAATATGCTACATGTGTATATCTTGAAATTGGAATCTTGAAAATTTGAGCTTAAAGTTATTCAACATGATTTAGAAACATGAAGTTTGACATAACTTGATTACTTCTTGACCATGTATGCTTATAATGGATCACATGAATAAATTGGTATCTGAGTAGTGCTTGATATGACATCAACATTATTATCTAAGAAGTATATTGGTATCCATGAATATATGACTTGGTATTTGAGAAATACAACATAATTATGAGCATGTAATGATATTGATAATATTGCCATGATCTTGGTATTTGAATGATGAACTATGAATAACAAATATGACTTTTGAAGTGTTTTTCGCAAATATGAATGTTGCACAACATATGCATGATTGTAAATTCAAATATGTCACAACACATATGCAATATGAATGACAAATGTGAAATATGCATGACAATTTGACTATCGAAGCACACTATATATACTATATTGCAATATATTGAGAAGTGTGTGTTCATATGTTCATTTGAACTTTTTTTTTTTTTACTCTTTTTGATTGATGTCAAAAGGGGGAGTAGTTTTGAGCAAAAATTGAGCATGATATTAAATTGAGCATGATATTGAGTATGATATTAAAAAAATTCAAAAAAAATTCGAACATGAGATATGTATCAAAAGAAAGAGGGAGAAGTATTTGATATTGAATGATTTTGAAGTTGAATGATATAAATGAGCATCATATTGTATAATGAGCATGATATTATATGATATTGTGTGATGAGCATGATATTGTAATTGATCTTGAAACTACAAAATTTTTTAAAATGAATTGATCTTGAAACAACAAAAATTGTTAAAATAATGCTTATTGTAAGGGGGAGTCTTTTTAAGGCTTACTCAAATATTTGCTCTTTATTTGTCATCATAAAAAAAAGGGAGATTGTTGGCTTAGCTGGGCTTTTCAATCTTGTTTTGATGATAACAAAATGAAGGATGCTTTAACATGTATTGTTGAGTGGTTCTATTTCAGGTCTAAGCAAAAGGACACTCACGGTTAATCATGGAAGTAAGCTCGAGATCAATGTCAATCAAGTGAAAGGTTCTTAGTATATTGAAGCAATGAATGGCAAATGAAGAGCTTAAAGGCCAAGCAGATCTTGAAGTCAAAAGTGAACCTCAAGAGGTTGCAAGAGTTAGTGAGTAAGGGGATTATGCTTAGAAGGATATTTGTAAGTACTTCAAGTCATTCCTGTTTAGATATGTGAAACTCCTTAAGATATAAAAACTTAGAGACTAGGACTTGAAAAACTCTTGAAAATGTTTTAGAAAAGTTATAATTAAGTTTTTCAAGTAAACTAGATTTTAAAGAAATCAAAAATCAAAAAATATTTAAAAAAGATGACTGCCTAGCCGACGGACTTATTAAACTAAAAGTACCCAGTCGACAGATCACACCCAGCCGTCTGACCATTATTGAACGTGGTTTAGTCAGCCGATTGATGGAAAACCTTCAGAAAAGTTAACTATCCAGCTGACTGACCCAATGAACTGAAAACACCCAGCCAACTGACTATTTTGAATGTGGTTCAGTCAGCCAACTGACAATTTATCAGAATTAATTTTTAAGAGACAGAATGGTGTCAGCTGCCTGTCCAGCCGACTGACTAGTGCAAAAAGTGACCCAATCGAGTGAGTAAGCCGACTGACTCGTCCAAGCATATTATGGATTAAATGATTAATCTTTGACCACCACAAATTGCCGTATAATTTTTTTGCTGCAACTGTTGCTTAATTTGCTTAAAAATTTTGAAATTACGTACCTTGCTTTACTCCTTAATCGAAATTTCTTCTTTAGTATATATTTGCACCATTTTAATGCATGCACGGTATGCATTCAAACATCTATGTCATGCTTATCAGTGGAGGAAATTAGGGCCTCTTCAATTGTGGAAAACAGTTTTTTTTTTTTTTTAAACCATTTCAGGCTTCCAAATAATTACAATAATGTCACCTTGTTTTTTAACTTTTCAATATTTGTGTGGAAAGTCTTTTTTTTTTTTTGTCGTTTTTTGTTTTTTGTTTTTCTAAGCTTTCCACATAAAACTTAAAAAACTAGAAAATAAAGTGACATTTTTGTAATTATTTGAAAATCTGAAAATGGAAATGGAGAGCCCTCAGATTGCTGTTAAGGCATGCACCATTCATTTGGGTGTTGCATTTTTAATTATTTTAAAATTTTAAATTTCATTTCTAGTTTACCAGCTGTAGTGGCAATACTATAGACCCATGGTGGTCCATCCCTTCCTCGGACCCCGAGCGCTTTGTGCACCAGGCTGCCCTTTTTTTGTCTTTTCCTTTTTTGACGAAGCATTTTGCATTTTTTTTTTGGGTTAATTTGCTTGTGTACTGCATCAATCCCATGCAGCGTGTGTGCATCTTTTGTCAATCAGCTCCATAATGCATTCTCTTGCCTTCTTGATAACAGGTAGCAATGACGATCTTAAGAGCTGTGAGAACCATGTGAACCCTAACAAAAGAATGCAAACTCTCAAAAGAAAGACAAGATGAATTTCCTGCATTGGCTTGAGATTAATATAAATATGAAACTTCAAAATTTGGAGTTTCGAGTGGGAAGAAAATGTTCAGAAGAAAAAAAAAATCAGAACAAGATGTCCAAGGAAGTATATTTCTTTCGCACCATCAAATTGAAGAAAATGTCTAAAGAGGTGGAAGAACTCATTGAGCAAGGTAAATTTGAATAAGACCTTCCTTACACTTGATGTGAATGAACCCATATAAATTGTCAGAAAAATTGATGGGTCAAAAAGGGGGACAAAAAATCAAAATCTTAGAACATACAGCAGATGATGGGGTCTTCATCCTTAGCATTTATGAAAGTGGGGGATTGGGAAAATGACCATGGTGGCCCATATCCTTGATCAATTGTTAAAGAATCCTGCAAGCTATGATAGCCTTTACTGGGTCACTGTATTGCATCATTTCAGCATTTATAAATTGCCAAGCAGTCGGTATAGATATTTTGAAGAACAATGACAGGAAAAGGGCAGCCAAATTGTTCAGATCATCGAAGAAGAGGGACAGATCTGTTCTCATTTTATACAAAATGTGGGAGCATTCTACTTGAAAAGGTTGGTATTCCTATTGAGCTGGAGGTATGTTAATTGATTCTAACCACTCGATCATTATGGTGTGTCATAAGACGGGCTGCAAAAAAAAAAAAGCATCACAATGGAGCCTTTTAATTGAGGACAAAGCTTGGGACATATTCAAGGAAAAACTTAAGCCTTATAATACACGTCCTCTGGATGCAGAAGCATTTGTAATGTCCTGAGCTAGATAATCTGCTGGTTCGCCACTTGGGGATTATTGCCATGGCAGGAATAGAACTGTTTTAATAATTGAAGAGTCGGACAACATGCAAAACATGTGCGTTATTTCCAAATCTTAAGATGGAAAAAGAGGATTTAAAGATGTCTCTGACTCTAAACCTTGATGCGACAGCATAATATTCTTCAGAAAATTCCCGACTCTGCATGTTATACTTTATTGCCAAGGAATTGACAAAATGAATGGAAAGTAGGCAAATAAAGTTTGACAGGGTTTAAATCTTGAAAACTCTTATTTATATTATAGTTGGATGAACTATTCAGATAAAAAAGTCATGAAGATGCATTTGGAAAGAGACATTGTGCTACAGAGGTAGAGATTGAGTCATCTTAGTTCCTGGTAAAAGCTGGCCTTCAGTTAAAAGAAATACCAGAGAAGCATGAGTGGTCAGAGGATCTGGAGATTTTCTGTAATGGGGAACTATGTAAAAGGAATTTGGTCAAGGACATCACCAAGATGTCCCAGACTCTAAACCTTGATGCGACAGCATAATATTTTTCAGAAAATTCCAGACTCTGCTTGTGTGCCATAAACTTCTTGATTAACTGATAATAGGGGATCTAGAGAGGACCAAATTCCATATCAGACTTGAAGAATCTCACTACATTATTTCTCAGATAGTGTTAAAATACATGTTGGTTAATGAAGCCTGGGGGCATTAAAGGAGTTGGACCCCGAATGCAGTAAAGTAGAAGAAGCCACCTCAAGGCATGGACAAGTTGGTTAACTGCAAAAGTCCTGTGTACGCATGGTACTGGTAATCTAAAGATGTCAGCAGCGGGGACTTTTTCCACATCATCCTGTCCAAGCCCTCTTGCTTGCCCGGTCAAGAGAGAATGTTAATAGTAGGATAGGAATGTGCGAAATAAGATATCTGGAAGAATTCAATGGCCGAGTTCATAATTTGAGTTGTTTCACAAGATTTTTTAAGAGGCTGAACACCTCCATCAGGGAAGCGATCTAGCCTCACACATTTGATGATTCAAATGTGCCCATAAATCAAGGTGGTGTCTTGTTGCAACATCTCCAAAACCTGGTAGAGCTTCAGTCTCAACTTGCAAGCAAATGGAAGAGATAATATTAGGCAATGAAGATGAAGGAGTGTCCACCACCAGGATTTGATGTTGAGTTTCATTACGTGTGATATTTTGTTGATATGCCTTTCCACTCTTATCTATGTTTCTCTTCAAAATTCTCATGTAAACTTTGGTGTAATCTTGGATCCTTTATGTTCTATGTTCCATGCTATTCTTATGAATTGACTATTGAAAATTGGTTCTGTAATTTTTGTGGTGGTGTCAGGCATGCATTTTGTGTCATTGGAGGAACATATTTTCTTATCAACCAATTGGAGTTCTGCATGTCAAGATGTTATCACAACCATGAAAATATTAAATGTGGAGTTGATTAAATTAATACAACCAAATAGTTGATTGCTCACATTTGTTTTTTCGGATTTCACATGTCAAGCATTTCACATTTGTTTAACTACATATGCTCAAATTAGCTTCTTGTAGCCCATCACATGCCATGGTGTCACGAGCTAAGCTTGTTCAGGGCATTATGCTTGCTTGTGACCGCTTATCTCGTGTGCTTAGGATGGGTTTCCATCATGTAAATACTAGTGTAGGGTTAATTTCTGCTAGTAAAGTCTTTGTAAGCCAAATAAGGCAGTATGACTCCTCAGTCACTTTGATGTTTCCTAGTGCCAGGATGATAATTACATAAAAACCTCTTTAGGGGAGGGTGAGTGTTCATCAGTCATTGTAAAACTTACTAGCAATTGTCAACGTGCTTAGCCTACTTGCCTCCCTCGCTAAGTACAACATGTCAACAGAGGATTTGTTAATGAATTACGTTTGCTTTAATATTTACTGCTTGGTTGCCACGGCTTTCATGAATTGATTATTATTTCCGCTGCTATCTGATTGAATGTTAATGAAAGTGCTTCATGGATGAATGTTGGTAAACGATAGGCTGACTAGTTAAGCAAGAGTGCTTTAGCTAGCGCCGCACGGCCCTTCACAACGGTGTGAAAAGAGTCGGACCGTGACATTTGGTATCAGAGCCAAGTCAGTGACACTTGGTGAGAGCCCAAGGTTGAGTTGCTACGTAAATTTGATTGCCTTCGTTGTTGGATTTGGGAAGCTTTGGTAAGTGACCATGGCACCAAACAATGCTGAGAGGATCAGCGTGCTGGAAGCACAGGTTGAGGAAACAACCTACACTATGGCCGCGGAGGTGGCCCAGATGAGAAAACTTGTTGATGAAGTGATGGGATCACAAAAACATCAAGCAGGTTTACTAGGCGACTTGTCAGAGGACTTTCGCCACACTGTGGAAACTTTGCAAGCCCGTATAGCAGATTTGGATGCAAAGGTAAATGTGATGGTTCTTGCTATAGGGAACTCCAACACTCCAGGAGTTAGCAAGACCAAGGTGCCAGAACCCAAGATGTATAGGGGTGCCCGAGATGCCAAGGAGTTAGAGAACTTCTTGTTTGATGTGGAGCAGTACTTTTGCGTTGTGAGGATGGCCTCAGAATAGGCAAAGGTGGATACTGCGACCATGTACTTGGTTGGTGATGCCAAACTGTGGTGGCGTACCAAGTACAGAGAAATTGAAAATGGAAACTGTGTAATTGATAGTTGGGCAGACTTGAGGAGAGAGCTCAAGGCCCAATTCTTTCCTGAGAACGTTGAGTATAATGCAAGGAGAAAACTGAGAGATCTCAAGCATACGGGGTCAATCAGTGAATATGTGAAACAATTCTCTGCTTTAATGTTGGATATTCGGGATATGTCGGAGAAGGACAAGTTGTTCTATTTTCTAGAGGGGATGAAACCGTGGGCAAGAACTAAACTTTATAGGCAAAGGGTTCAAGACTTGTCAACTATGCAAGCGGCTGCAGAGCGCTTGATTGACTACGCTGGTGATGATACAGCTTCGTCCAAACGGTTTGGCGGAGAGGGAAACAGTGGAAAGGCTTTCAAGAATGGCAAACCCAAGAGTGGGGGAGCCGACTCTAAATCATCAACCTCACAGGAAGCTTCGTCGTCTCAAGGGTTTAACACACCCAATGGAAAGGGGAAGAGTAAAATTGAGTGTTTCTTGTATCAAGGTCCTCATAGAGTTTTTGAGTGCCCTCACAAAGCATCACTTAATGCCTTACAGGCTTCCATTGTTGAACAGGCAGTGGAAGACGATGTGGAAGAGGATGATGCCCCAAGGGTGGGTTCAGAGCGGTTGGTGAACACATTGGAAAAGCAGGCAAAAACACCAAAAGTTACACGAGCAAAAGGGTTAATGTTTGTGAACTTGAGGATAAATGGGAAGAGTACTCACGCTATGGTGGATACGAGAGCTACTCATAATTTTGTTTTGCAGGTGAAAGCATGGAGACTCAACTTATCCTTAGAGAAGGATACAGGACGCATGAAAGTAGTTAACTCTATAGCCCAGCCTACTCTGGGAGTAGCCAAGCAAGTGGCTATAAAGCTTGGACAGTGGGAAGGTCATGCGAATTTCACAGCGGTACCATTGGATGACTATCCAGTCATTCTAGGAATGGAGTTCCTAATGGGGATGAGGGCAGTGCTGATGCCTTCGGCTGGTTCCCTGTGTTTGATGGGAGATCACTCGTGCATGGTGCAAGTCGTTGCAATGGAAGGAGACGAAGGGAAGTCCCTTTCAGCCATACAACTCAATGAAGGATTGGGTCAGGGTGAGCAGACACGTCTAGCCACGGTGGTGGTAGACAAAGAAGTAGGCCAAGAGTTGGAGCCTACGACCATCCAAGTGGTGTTGGATGAGGATAAGGAGGTGTTGCCGGATAAGTTGCCTCAAAATTTACCTTCACGACGGACTGTGGAGCAAGAGATCGAGTTGTTATCAGGAGTGAAACCACCTGCTAAAGGGCCATGTTGGATTGCGCCTCGAGAGATAGTAGAGTTGGGGAAATAGCTTGATGAATTGGAAGCGGGATGTGTTCGCCCTTCCAAAACGCCGTTGGGAGTATCAGTGTTGTTTCAGAGGAAACATGAAGAGCATCTACGGAAGGTGTTCGACAGGCTGAGGGGAAATAGTTTGAATATGAAGAAGGAGAATTTCTCTTTCGCTCGGCGGAGCAACAAATTCCTTGGTCAAGTCGTTGAACAAGGTTGTATCCGGAGGGGTATGGAGAAGGTAAGGATGATTCAAGAACGGAAGATCCCCACGACAGTGAAGGAGTTGCATTCCTTTCTCGGCCTTACTAGATATTGCAGGAAGTTCGTTGAAGGGTATTCACGGAGAATGACTCCAACAATAGGACTACTGGGAAGGTATTATTGGCTGCACACGCGGGATGATGTGGTTGATTATACCAAAACTTGTCTCACTTGCCAACAAGACAAGGGGGAGCGGAAGAAGTATGGTACTTTCATAGCCACACCAAAGTACTGTTCGGCAGAGGAGATGACACAATTGTTCCTTGTGACTGTTGTGAAACATTGGGGTGTTCCCCAAGTTATTTTTTGTGACCAAGATTTAATGTTCATTGACAACTTCTTTATAGAGTTTTTCAGGATATTCAGGTCACATCTTGACATCTCTTCGAGTTCTCACCGACAGACAGACGGAAAAATGAAGAGATTTAGAGAGCTGCTAGAT
Organism: Malania oleifera; assembly: GCF_029873635.1. Taxonomy (NCBI): domain Eukaryota; kingdom Viridiplantae; phylum Streptophyta; class Magnoliopsida; order Santalales; family Ximeniaceae; genus Malania; species Malania oleifera. The sequence continues at coordinate 39,911,317 of NC_080421.1, read as the reverse complement.
GAGTACTTGTGCCATTTTGTCAACGACAACCAGAAAAATGGCGTGCAACTACTTGATGTGGCTCCGTTCTGTGGCAATGCCCAAAGGTGCTCAACAACCAACAAGAGCCCTTTTGAGCTTGTTACAGGCCAGGTGCCGCTGTTACCTCACACAGTGGGCGAGCCGTACAAACGAAAGAGTCTTAGGGCGTACATCTTCACCAGTGAAGGGAGACGGAATGCAGACTTTGCCCAAGCCTATCTGGAGAAAGCTTCTAAGCAGATGAAGAAGTGGGAAAATCAGGAGAGAAGACCGCAGTTTCATGTCAACTACCTCAAGCCATTCAACGCCAACACCAACAACCTAAGCAAAAGTTAGTCAAACAGTGCAGAGTTGAAGATAGTGCAACCTGACAGACATGATGTTGAAGAGATCCTTGCAGACAGAAAGTTCATATCCTCAAGGAAGAAGCGGCAGAAGTTCCTAGTGGAGTGGAAATGCTTTAATGACAAAGAAATTAGCTGCATTTCAGTGGAAGATTTGAAGCCATTCGTGGACAAAGTTGAAGTGTACCTATCGCCAAAAGTCTACGAGGCCGTCGACCGCATAAGTGGGGGAGAATGTCACGAGCTAAGCTTGTTCAGGGCATTATGCTTGCCTGTGACAGCTTATCTCGTGTGCTTAGGATGGGTTTCGATCATGTAAATACTAGTGTAGGGTTAATTTCTGCTAGTAAAGTCTTTGTAAGCCAAATAAGGCAGTATGACTCCTCGGTCACTTTGATGTTTCCTAGTGCCAGGATAATAATTACATAAAAACCTCTTTAGGGGAGGGTGAGTGTTCATCAATCATTGTAAAACTCACTAGCAATTGTCAACGTGCTTAGCCTACTTGCCTTCCTCGCTAAGTACAACATGTCAACGGAGGATTTGTTAATGAATTACGTTTGCTTCAATATTTACTGCTTGGTTGCCACGGCTTTCATGAATTGATTATTATTTCCGCTGCTATGTGATTGAATGTTAATGAAAGTGCTTCGTGGATGAATGTTGGTAAACGATAGGCTGGCTAGTTAAGCAAGAGTGCTTTAGCTAGTGCCGCAAGGCCCTTCACAACGGTGTGAAAAGAGTCGGACCGTGACATATGGCTATAATGCTTTTCTTTGTTTCTTTCATATTTATTTTCATACATAATCTTTTGCTTTCTTTCTCCATATCTTTCTACTCCTTTTTCCAGATACCCACATATCTCTGCGACTTTTCAAGCCCTTTCCTCTTCTCAAAGCTTTATGAATCTTCTCCCATCCCCCCTTTCTTCACTATTTTGAAATCCCGAGTATCTGTGGGAATAGTGAGTAAATTAGGAAAGTGGGTAAAAGTAGAAGATTGCAGATTATTTTGTAGGGAGATTGTTTCCTTGTTTAGAATATTTGATTTTATTATATATTGTAAGATTGGGATGTACATAATTTAGAATTCATGGAATATAGAAATTGAATTCCGTTTACATGATATCGGAGCTAGGTTTTCTCAACCTTAGCTAACTATGGCCAGTGGCACCATCAATAGTAGAGGGTCGACCTCTTCTAAAAATATCGACGGCGACTCAGGTGCCGCATCCATTGGGGGTTTGAATGGGCTAGACAATACAGCCTTTTCACTCTCAGTGGAGAAACTAAACAGAAAAAATTTCTGTGAGTAGGCTCAATCCATAAAATTGGTGACTGAAGTAAAAGGGAGGCTAGGTTATCTTACCGGTGAACGGAGGAAACTAGACTCTATCGACGTTGTAGCCTTGCAAAAATGGAGGTCCGAAAACTCCATGGTCACCGCTTGGCTCGTCAACTCGATGCAGTCGTCAATCGGGAAAAACTACTTGTTCTTGCCAACAGCGAAGGACGTCTGGGATGCCATTCGTGAGACATATTCTGACGTCAAGAATTACTCGCAGATCTTCGAGATCAAGACCTAATTGTGGCAGATGAGGCAAGGTGAGAGAGGCGTTATTGAGTATTTCATGGAGATGATTCATCTCTAGTAAGAGCTCGATTTGAGCATCAAAGAGGAATGGGAGTGCTCTGGCGACAGCGCACTATACAAAAAATGACTCGAAAACGAATGGGTCTTCGAGTTCTTGGCCGGCCTCAATCGAGATCTGGACGACGTATGGGGAAAGAATCCTTGGCTGACGACCTCTGCCATCAATTGGAGATGTGTTCGCTAAAGTAAGGCGAGAGGAGAGCCGACGATGTGTGATGTTGAGGCCACAGGCGGATCGTTTCGGGCCTAAAATACTAGCCCTAAATTCGAATGGGCCTGACGTCTTGACCTTAACTTCAAAAAGCGTTACGGGATCTGGGCAAAAGTCACAAAGAGGAAAACTATGGTGCAAGCACTGTTGTAAGTGAGGTCATTCAAAAGATACCTATTGGGAGATTCATGGAAAGCCAACAGACTGGAAGTTGAGACAATATCAAAAAAATTGTGGCTTGGCTACTACTGATACTTCAACTGAAAGGTCACAAGGTGAGAAAAACAATAATACCACTCTAAGTGGTGTATTCAGTCATGAGCAGTTGGGTCAGCTATATAAAATGTTTTCCTCAATTCAAACATTGGGTCATTCTTCCACACAGTGGGATAAGCTATATGAAATGTTTTCCTCAATTCAAACGTTGGGGTAGTCTTCCACTGGTTCTTTAGCTCACTGAGGTAATTTTTTGTCAGCCCTAAATACTATATCCCATTACAAATCACCATGGATAATTGACTCGGGTGCATTTGATCATATGAGTGATTCTTATCAATTGTTCTCATCCTATTCACCATATGCTGAAAATCTGAAAGTTAAAATTGCAGATAGATCTCTCTCACCAGTTGCCGGCAAAGGAAGTATTTGTATATCTGATTCTATAACTTTAAAATCTGTCCTACATGCAAGGTCTTAAATTTCGATTTCAACTCAAATTTTGAAGCTCTAAAAGAACGGAAATTTCGATTTCGATTTGAAAAAAAAAAAAAAAAATAGAAATTAGTACTAAAGCATGTAGTTCTTTGTGAAACTTTAGAAATGGTTAACAAACATAATAATATAAGTTTTAGGACTAATATATTACAAATTAAATAGATCTATGTTTTGTACAAGGTGGAAAAGCTGTAAAATAGTAGTATGTGTATCAAACATATTTGTAAGATAATGCACATTAAACATATTTAGTTAATACAAATGAAATCCATAAATTATTTAAATATTATTTATTATACAAATAATGATAATTTAGACATAAATGGTTAAATAAAATGTTACTGTAAGTTTATTTTTTCATATAATTTCAAAAGCACTTGTAATAATCTTTTGTTTTGATAAAATAAATTAAGAGATAAATTTTACTTCACTCCTAAATATCTCATTTGAATTCCTACGAAATTTCATTGTATAGTTAAAATTTTGACAAGTTTCGCTAAAATTTCGAGATTTCGATAAATTTCGGATAATTCGTTGAGATTTCGTCAAAAATTATGCAAGATGGAAATCAACTGCCATTTCGATTTCGAGGGTGATGAAAATCGAAAATTTCGACGGAAATTTCGACAATTTCGTGGAAATTAAAGACCATGCCTACATGTCCCCAAGTTATCTTGCAACTTGTTATCCATTAGCCAGTTAACAAAAGACTCCAATTGCTCTACTAAATTTGTTTCATCTCACTGTATTTTCTAGGACCTATCATGAGGGAAGACGATTGGCAATGCTAAGGCGTATAAGGGACTCTGCTACTTTGAGGAGGCAAGAACGAGTGAACAATGTAATACTGCAATTTGTGATTCTGCATTTATTTTTAGAGATAGTGAACTTTTGTTATGGCACTCTAGGATGGGTCACCCAAATTTTCAATATTTAAGTCGTTTATTTCCTTCTATTTGTTCAAATAAAATGTCTTCTGATTTTTAATGTGAAGTGTGTAAGCTTGCAAAACACCAGTGTACGTCTTTCCCAACATCCACATACAAACCATCCTACCCATTTACTATGATTCACAGTGATTTGTGGGGCCCTCACGATCCCCTCACGATCATACTCGTATTTGTTGGGTTTACTTGTTGAACGATAAAACTGAAGTTTGTTTCATTTTTGTCAGTTTTCACTCCATGATTCAAACACAATTCCAAACTAGCATTCAAATTTTACGTACTGATAATGGTACAGAATATTTTAATGATATTCTAGAAAATTATCTTCAAGAAAATGGGATTGTTTACCAAAATTCTTGTGTGGATATCCCTCAACAAAATGGGGTCACTGAACGAAAAAACAGACATATACTTGAAGTAGCTCAGACATTGATGTTCACTACAAATATGAAAAACTATTTTTGGGGAGTTGCTATCTTAACAGCTACACTTCTCATTAATCGAATGTCGAGTCGAGTTCTTTCCTTTGCCACTCCTCTCCAGAAATTCTAGGAACATTTTCCTACCTCTTGACTCCACTTCAGTCTCCCTCTGAAAATTTTTGGATGTACTGCATTTGTTTATGTTCATGCTCACAATCGGGGTAAATTGGAACCTCGTGCCATTAAATGCGTATTTATTGGTTACTCTCCTACTCAGAAAGACTACAAATGCTATGACCCTGTCTAAAAAAAAAATGTTTGTTAGCCTTGATGTCACGTTCTTTGAAACCACTCCTTATTTCCAAAAGCCCTTAAGTAACCAAAACATTTGCAGAATTGTAAATCATAGTTTTACCGATTCAGATTACAAAAATAACCAATATAAACAGAAACCCCTTACCTTTCTCAAAAATCGAAACACGAACTTATTCAGTCCAAAACAACGACACGGGACCCCCAAAACCTAAAAATCGAAGAACAATACTTCAATATATTCACAACTACTATAGATCTACCGAACCAGAAATGAAATCGAACTCTTACCTCAATTTTGGATCAAAACCTGAAAATCCTCGAAATGAAATTATGATCCTCTATAGCCGTAGAGATTCTCCTCCTGATCCACGTGGTAACATCGGATCATTGATTCGGGTAACAGACGACACGCAATCTTAGAGAGAGAGAGAGAGTCCCCTTCGAATTCTAGAGAGAGAGAGAGAGAGAGAGTCTTAGTTTTTTTCTCAACTAAGCAATGAATAGATATTTATAACTTGGTTGACTCGGCCAGTCTTGTCGACGAGATGGCGTCCTCGTCGACGAGCATAAGAAGGGAGTTTATCGACGACAGAGTGGCCTCGTCGACGAGCCTGAGATTTTAGAATTCCAAAAATCTCTCGACATCCTCTCGTCGACGAACCTCTGAATTTCGTCGCCGAGCTGGAGAAGGGACTTCGTCGATGAGAGAAGGAGCCTCGTCGATGAGCCCTACTGATTTTCTCCTTTTAATTTCCTTCAATTTCCTTATTTATTTAATTCAAAAGTCTCAGGTTGGGTTCTTACACTAATCGCGTGATAAACATCTTTATATAGGGTAGGAAACCTTCTGACTGTTTTCCCCAAGTTTGGAAACCACATCGTACGAGTTTGGAAAGAAAATCAGCGCTTTAGGAAGTTTAAACATAAACTTTAGTTGTCTGAACTCGAGAGGCTGGTCACCTGAACTTATTCAAAATAGCACACCAGAATAGGTAGTAGCAAGTCAATCACTTGACCACAATAGTTTAGTCGCTTGAACCTATTCTGTTTTCTTATTAACATTGCCTGTAGCATATCAGTCGCCTGATGGAAAATCATCAGTCGCTTGAACACTAAACTTCTTAGTGTTTTTCACATTTTAATTCCAAAATTTGTTTTTATTGACTTGAAAAGTATTTTAGACCTTTTAAAAGATATTTTCCATGCTTTAAATCAGGTCTCTAAGTCCAGAATAAATCCTAAGAGTTTCAAATACAATATTGAAGTTTGAAGTACTTACATGAGAATCTCAAAAAATAAGTTCTAATAAGTTCCTAGGTCTTCATGTTGTATAGCTTCAATGCTTTGTTCGAGCTTTAACCAATTCTTCAATATACTTCATATCCCTCATAACTCGTAGCTTTTAGTTTAAACTTCATTCAAGCTCTTTCAAGTAGAATCACTTTTCTTAGCACAAAGCTTGATTCCTGAAATATAACTCGAAAGCATATTCGGTAACCTTAATTTGTTATCATCAAAACGAAATTAAACCTTGTTTGGCCAACATTATTGAATTTAATTTTTTTTTTATAAATACTTGTCTTACTTCTAAAGATAATAATATTTGCATTTACAAAATTATTTACACTATTTTTATGTTTATATATTATATTAATATAAATTTTATCCTTTTTTTTTTTGCTAAATAAAATTTATTTTTTAGGTCAAACTTTAATGTATCTAAAATAATTTTATCCATGTGTGTTTGGTTCACATGGATGGTGGAGTTGTGTCAGTCCATACATATATATATATATATATATAGTTGTGCATATCCTTATAGTTGTGCATATCCTTTAACACCAAATATTTTACCATAGAAGTAATGCTGCAAGATTGCAGAGTTTAATCCATAAGTCTATACATCCATTATATTCATGCGATTTTATTCTATCTTTTCCTGGAGCAATAATTTTTCATATTACCAGCTTGCTGGCAGAAAATATTCCATGACCTACTTCTCTTTATTGGCAGCATTGACTTTGACTAGCATATAATAATTCAGCCGGTGCTAATTAGTTATATAACTAGAAAAAATCACCATTGAATTTAAGCCTTTTGAATAAAAAGACAGCAAGGCAAAGGGAGCTGATGCTATGTAGTATGAATATGATGAGAACATTTATATTTTGGTCTTTGGGCAGTTGCCTCATTGTCCTTGTTTAGTGACGTTGGAGGGAAAAAGCAATGAAGATATGAGAGGATTGATGGCTTTCAAGCAGCGGTCTGTCATGATTGGTCCTAATAGTTTCTTGGGAGATCGGATTAATGGTTCTTCCAGCCCATGCTGCCGGCGAGGTGTTACATACTCTCCAAGCAAACGAGTTTCTGCCATTGATCTGGGCAGGGAGGTCTCATTGGTGGCCTGCACCTTGTCCATCTGTTGGCTTCACCATATCTCCATCATCTTGACCTGCTGATCTAGTGGTAAATTTGTTGCCATCCATTGGCCACCTGGATCCCTCCCACAAAAATTTCTCTAGCATTGATCGAATTCGGTGATTGTGTTAAGCTCACTGTACTTAATTTGTCCTATAGTGGCCTTTCAGGGAAAAAGTTGCTGGCAAGCTTAATGAATTGACAACTTCTTGAGATTGCTCGTCCTTTCTCATGATGAACTCCAGTACTAAATCCCAGGAGTCTCGTTGGGTAACTTAAAAATTTGCACCAGCTCTCTCCAGCCCAATACCAGCTTCTAGGAGAGATTCCACCTGAATTGGGACAAACTTGTGGTACTTTAAAGGAGCTTTACCTTTCTTCAAACAAACTTATAGGCTAGTTTCCACCAACTTTCAAATCATGCTCGTCTCTGTTTAGACTGGACCTCGGCAACAATATGCTTTCTGGGGATTTTCTAAATGCAGTAATCAGCACACTCCCAACTTTTTGGTATCTGTACATAGCTTTTAACAACATTACCGGTTCCATGCCGCTCTCTTTAATTAATTGCACTCAACTTAAAGTGCTCAACCTCAGTACTAACGCCCTTGCTGGCAATATAACTTCTGGATTTTTTTTTCATCCAGCTCTCCCACCCCGTCATCTTCTAACCTTGAGGAAATTCTTCTGCCCAATAATTCTCTATGGAACAGTGCCTCTAGAGCTTGCAAACTGTGGGAATCATAGGACGATTGATCTTAGTCTCAACAGCCTGAATGGCTCAATTCCATCAGGATTTTGGACCCCGGGGAATCCTTCTAACTTGATCATGTGGGGAAACAACCTGACTGGTAAAATTCCTGAGGGCATTTATATTAATGGTGGAAAACTGTAGACTTCAATTCTAAAGAACAATCTTGTCACTGGAACTATTCCACTGTCTATTGATTGTTTACTGCACTAACATGAGATGGCTGTCACTTTCCAGCAATCAGCTTATCTGGGGAACCATTTACCTTACCACCCTCCAATAAATTTTCTGACTGGCCTAATACTACCACAACTAGGAAAGCGCCAAAGCCTTTTTTGGCACGACTTAGCCCACAAAAATATAGCTGGTCCCATCTCATTAGAAAACAATCAATCCCACTTCATCATCCATGCACTCGCACCTTGGATGCAGTATGCGTGCTTGCGAAGTATGGACGGGACTACATGCGGAGGTACTGGACCCATTGAATTTAAAGGGGTTGGTGTGGAGAGGTACTGAATCTTCCTATGATTCACTCCTGCCCATCAACTAGATTTTACTTTGACGAAAAAAATCTCATTGACAAGCAGTAGCAGCATTGCCTACATTGACGTATCTTACAATTACTTGTCTGGAACTGTTCCTGAAAGCTTTGGCACAATGAACAATTTGCACTTCCTAAATTTAAAACGGAACGACTTAACTGGGAACATTCCCAATAGTTTCAGGCTTCTGAAGGACATTGGAATTATAGATCTCTCTCATAATTATCTTCAAGGGCGTACCCAGCACTAGCATTTCTTAGCTATCTTAATGTGTCCAACAACAACCTAACAAGCCCTATTCCTTCGGGAGGTCCGCTACGCACTTCTCACAGTGCCCAGACGAGAATAATTCTCACCTTTGTGGTTTACCTTTGCCCCCTTGTGGCTTTGGACTTTGTCAATATGCATTGCCTAGTAACTATCACTCATCAAACTCCCATTAGGCATGAGTACAATTCAAAGTCAAAATCAATGGCTTCACTGACTTGGAAATTTTGATAATGGGATATGGATGTGGAGCAATGATCAGTGTGGTGGTTTGAAATTGCATTATGCAAAATAGAGAACAATGGCTCTTAACAACATTTCATGTGGGATTGAATCAACCTGTGGGTTAGAGACTGAAGGGAGATGCAAGGGCAGCATGGAGGAAGATGAAATATTTGGAATATGAATGGTGAATTATGATGCATGCAGGTAAAGACAAAATAGGTTGCAGGCCTCCAGAAAGCTTCTCAACCTAATGACTACTGGAGAAGGTTCATGGCATTTTAACATACACAAGGGCAAGGGCCTGTGTCTTCATAATATTTTTTCCCTCATTTGATGTCTGCTTTTTCCCTTCATTTTACCTTTATGAATCTGTTGATGTTGTGGTTCTATGATATGGACGACCCTGTACTCATTTATCCTACTTGTGCTTTTAGTGTTCAATATAAAATGACCTGAAAGCACGTTTGGCTGAATGTATTCAATAATGAGTTGTAGATAATTTTACAATCGTAATAAATCAAATAAGAACATAAATAGAAAATTGACTAAACCAGAAATTTCAGATAAATATAATTAAGGTAAAATGTAAATAGAAAATGTTGAAAAAAATGGTATTCAAGTTCTGAGGTGCTTTTAGGCCACTATAACCTCTAGCCACAAGGCTCCTTGCTTTACGAAGATATGTGGAAAGTCGTCATAGTGTATGCAGTCTTACCGCTACTTTTATGCAGGAAATTGTTTCCTTGGACTCAAACTCATGACCAATTGTTCACAAAGGAGCAAGCTTACCTTTGATCCAAGACTGCCCTCGGAACAGATCTATTAATTCTTTGATTCCTCCTAGTAAATATGATTCAGGTCACAATGACCTGTTTCTAATGTATTAGTATATATATGTCTGTTTTTTTATTTGGAATTAACTCAAACTTATGACCAATTGGTTACAAAGGAGCAACCTTACCATTGATCCAAGACCGTCCTCCATAGAAAATATGATTCTGGTCTTAATGACCTGTTTCTAATGTATTAGGATATATATATGCCCATAGTGTATTCTTTTATTTGGAACTAGTGTACTCTTATGGGAGCTCGCATAGGATGGAGATAAAGAACTTTAAGTCTTCTTATTGTGAAAAATAAAAATAAAAATAAAAATTGTGGCTGCTTATCTTTTCAATATCAAGATTGAATGGTATTAACACAATGAGTTGAGAGCTTGTTGAGTTTTTTTCAATTTTTCCTGTGGGGTAACCTCTTTTAAGTTTGGATAGGTTAATTCATCCTAGCAATTCAAATTGCAAACTCAGAAGCAAAACACAAGTAATCTTCATTAGTAATTTCAAACTCTACACAAGTAATCTTCATTACCATGTTACAATTGTGTACCTTATGTTGAAATATTTTCTAAAATAATCGATTTTATGGGTTTTTAAAGTCTTCCATTTCTGTATTTTCTAAAGCATTTATGAGGAGCATTTAATGCTAGTTCAAAGTTCGTCTACTATGTAATCCTGGTTAACTTTGATATGTATTCACTAAGTGAAGGTTCAAGTTCTAAAAACACCTTCATTTATGCATAAATTTTCTTTTATCTGAATAAATTGTTTTTCATCTATATTTTGAAAATGGTGGGGGAATGTTGAAATATTTTCTAAAAAAATCAATTTTATGGGTTTTCAAAGTCTTCCATTTCTGTATTCTCTAAAACATTTATGATGAGCATTTAATGCTATGTGGGTTTGTCCCACATTGGAAAGAGTGAAAAAGGAAAATTCATTCATAAATGATGAGGTGGAATATTCTTTTAAAGTTGGTTAAGAGATAGTGCTAGTGTGGGCGCTAGTGGCGCATTTAGTTGCCGCACAAGCACTTAGTGGCACATTTATAAGATCCAATGGTGCGATCTGAACCGTATAAATAATCTAACGGTTTTAATTTGGCAAGTTTAAATTTGAACAGATGTAACTGTTGGAAATAGGTATAATTCTGTCTATTTAAAGATAGAATTAATTCCAACAATCCTACAGAAATATTCAATCATTCTCTCTTTCTCTTTCTCTCATAAAGGCTTTCACAAATTATATCTTCCTCAATTATGGGTTCTGTTTTCTACAGAAATAGAATTCCAGAAATTTGTTCAGATTCTTCTAAAGTTTTTTTGATCAGTTTTTCGTTTGTGTATAACGCAAACAAATATCATATTATATTCCAGGCTTCATTGTATTCTGGAAACGTATTTGCTGACTCAATACACGCCGATCTAGTGGGGGCAGATAACGTTTTAAGGAAAATGACATTATAACATGCCTTGAAGCGTTTTCTGTTCTGTAGCATTTTCTTTATTTGTTTTTACAATAGTTTCTTTCACCTTAGCTTTTTTTAAAAAATATTAAAACCCCTTTAATTATCTGTTTAATTACAAAAGGTCCCTTCTATTAGCAAAACCAGTTTAGTCTATGAACTGACACTATGTGCATCACACATGTATAATTAATAAATTTTTTGAACAAAATTGCACTTATATTTCTAAAAATATATAAACATCTTACAAATTAATTAACTTAGAAGAATGTAAGAATATTTTTTTGATTAAAATATGTGATATTTTATTCTATTATTCAATTTATACATTTTTTATAAATTATAAATTGAGTTGACAAAAAAATTATTAAAGCTTGTGATTGTTGAATGTTAATTTTATTTTTTATACTAATTGCATTTAGTTTTGTTATATAACTATCGTCCATATTTGTATAAAGTTGTTTACTAGTCTAGGGGATCCATGATTCTTTAAGATTTTCCCTTCTATATTAATTCTTGTATGACAATATAAGAAATTATGTATTGCTTTAGGCCCCATTTGGATTAAGGATTCTTTTGGGCAGAAGGAAAAAAAAATAAGAAGGAATGCGTTTTCTACTATATTTTCTCTCTATATCAATAAGTGTTCAACATAAAATTTTGTTCTAATATGATTAAAAATTTAAGAAAAATCAAGTGTTATTCATGCATAAAATCAAAATTTTATTCCTTGATTTTTTGTACATTTTATTTTCCTTTCTTGTTGAGAAAACATTAAAAAGTAGATTCTTATGTATTTTTCTTACCCTTCCCTTATATTTTGTAAGTTCCAAATATGCCCTTAATTTTTTTATTGATTTATACCATAAAGAGTGAGAGAGAGAAAAAAAAAAAGAAAGTAGATGCAAGTCACGATCAGGTTTTTTCACCACTTGCATATAAAAAATTTACGGCAAAAGACCTCCCATGAGATTTGATAAGAAGATATGGACTTCTTAAGTTTCGAAAATCATGGAGACCTCCCTTAGAATTTGTAAACAACACATGACCACTAAAGTTCAGAAAAAATAAAAATAAAAAAAAAATCTAGGGACCTCTCTTAATGTTTCCAAAAATGAGTGAACTTCGCATAATATTTGACAAAAAGATAACCCTAGGAAAATGTATATGCGTCCAAAAAATTAAATGTCAGGAAAAGTCTATAAAATAAATAATCAAGCCTTAAGAGAGTTCAGCACCTTTTGTAAATAAATTAACCATTATATTCTTCGAAATTATAAGCGAATTTTGTCTAAAAATTATTAATTATACATGCGTTATGCACATGATATTAATCCATTATATTTACCTGCTTTTATTATGGAAGGGTTCTTTTCTGTAGCTAAATAGAGATATTCAATTTGTCTTAGAGAGTTCAGAGGGTCATTTGAAACATGGTAGATAGTTTGTGTATTTTTCCTTCATTATTATTATTATTATTATTATGAGAGGCTTCTCTGACTGATTGGACTTGGTAATTTACTATTATTAATTTTTAATTATTATCATTATTAAAGACATAAAGGGCCACAACTGGCAGTAGATGCCTCAACAGCAACCTGATGTCACCGTCGTGGTTACCATGTCTTAATTACAGTAACAACCCAACTTGCTGTCTAAAATTTGGGGGTATGGGGCATGCTGTGATTTCCATTACACACACAAATGAGAATAAAAAAATGTTCAGAGGAAGATATGTGAGAATGTCAACAACAAAATGTTTGACCATGGAGAGAGATGTATGGAAGATCCTATTATATATGTTTTGGGAGGCTTAGCTACTTCCCATTTCCTAGTTTTTGAAACCTGAGAATGCACAATATACTTTTACATGGAACAGTGATGTGTTGTTTTTGCTTGAGAATACACAATATACTTTTCCTTCTGTTTTGGTCTCTACTGCTTATCATGCTGTTTTCTTGTTGGCCTAATTGCTCCATGGCTCTAGAGGACAGATTAGACTTAGCAACTGCATTTCAAAACCAACAGCAAAAAAGCATTGAGGATGTTGCAGGATTGATGGCTTTCAAGAAGTGGTCTGTTGCGGCTGACCCTGGTGGTTACTTGAGGGATTGGAATGATACAGCTTCTGCCAGTCCTTGTCTTTGGAGAGGCGTCTCTTGCTCTCCCAGTGGACGTGTCACTGACGTCGACCTTGGTGGTGCCAGCCTCATCGGTCGCCTTCACCTCGTCCATCTATTGACCTTGCCCAATCTTCGCCATCTCAACTTGCATGGTAATTCCTTCTCCGACGATGGTGATCTCTATTCATCTACAAATTCTAGCCTTGAAAGCTGTGGGCTTGAGACCTTAGACTTGTCGGCAAATAACTTGTCTAGTCCTCTTGGCACACCATATTTTCAACTACTACTCTCTTGCAATTGCCTTTTTTATCTCAATCTCTCATATAACTCAATCCCCGGGGGATCCTTCAACTTCGGCCCTTCGCTCTTGCAACTTGACCTCTCTCACAATAGGATTTCAGATTCCTCCATCTTGACCTACTCTCTCTCCCACTGTCAGAATTTGAATCTCCTCAATCTCTCCCATAACAAGATCCCTGGTGAGCTTCGTATCACTTCTACATCGATCTCTTCTTTGTGTAAAAACCTCTTCACCTTAGACCTCTCTTACAATACATTGTCAGGGGAAATATCTGGTCTGATGGCAAACTTTTTGCCATCGCTCAACTATCTAAATCTCTCCCAGAACAACTTTTCTGAGAATTTCTCCGATTTTGAATTTGGCGAATGCAGTAATCTCACCTTGCTTGACCTGTCTAACAATGGCCTCTCAGGATCATATTTCCCAATGAGCTTGACAAACTGCCATCTTCTCGACACCCTTGACCTCTCTCATAATGACCTCCAATACAAAATCCCAGGGGTCTTGTTGGGGAACCTTAAGAATCTTCGTCGATTGTCGTTGGCATATAACCAGCTTTCAGGGGAGATCCCGCCTGAGTTAGGACAGGCTTGTGGGACTCTAGAGGCGCTCAACCTTTCAGGAAATAGATTTTCTGGTGGGTTTCCTTCGACTTTCGTCTCATGCTCATCATTGCAAAGCCTCGACCTCGGCAACAACCTACTTTCAGGGGATTTTCTTAATACAGTAATCAGTACTCTACCAAATCTTAAGTATCTCTATGTACCCTTCAACAACATTACTGGTCCAGTGCCACCATCTATAACCAATTGTACTCAACTTCAAGTGCTTGACCTCAGTTCTAATTCCCTTGCTGGGAGTTTGCCTTCTGGGTTTTGCTCACCTGCGACCAAGACCCTATCGTCCTCTTCTCTTGAGAAGATATATTTGCCCAACAATTTTCTCTCAGGATTGTTGCCTTCAGAGCTTGCAAATTGCAGAAATCTAAAGACTATTGATCTTAGTCTCAATAGCATAGGCGGCTCGATTCCATCAGGAATTTGGAAGCTTCCCAATATTTCTGAATTGATTATGTGGGCAAACAACCTCTCAGGTGAAATTCCAGAGGATATTTGCATAAATGGAGGAAATTTAAGGACTTTGATTCTGAACAACAATCGCATCACCGGAACCATTCCACTTTCTATTACTAACTGCACTAAGTTGATGTGGCTGTCACTTTCCACCAACAAGCTCGTGGGAGAAATTCCATATGGATTTGGGAATCTCCTTTACCTCAGCCTGCTCCAACTGGGCGAAAATATGCTATCTGGCCAGATACCAGGAGAATTGGGCAAGTGCCCAAGCCTTATTTACCTAGACTTGCATAACAACAAGTTAACTGGTCCTATCCCATCAGAATTTGCCGATCATGTCAACTTGATCCATGGATTCATTTCTGGGCAACATCTTGCATACTTGAAAACTGAGAATGTGAATGCCTGCAAAAGTGCTAAAGGAATTGTAGAATCTGGGGGAGTTCGAGCAGAGGCATTGGTGACCGTGTTTCACTCTTGCCCATTCACTAGAATTTACGATTTAAGCAAGGTATCCTTATTCATGAACTTGCTCATGAGCTGTAACAGCATGATCTACCTTGACCTATCCTACAATTCCTTGTCTGGAACCATTCCAGAAAGTCTTGGCTCAGTGCACAGTCTAATTGTCCTAGGATTGGGACATAACAAGTTGACAGGAATGATTCCTGATATTTTTGGGAGTTTAAAGGAAATTGAGACGCTAGATTTGTCTTATAATTATCTTCATGGACCTATACCCCCGTCATTGCAGACTGTTTCTTTTCTTATTGAATTTAATGTCTCTAACAACAATCTCACAGGTCCCGTCCCTTCTGGTGGTCAGTTGAGCACTTTTCCGCCATCTACTTATGAAAATAATTCTTTCCTCTGTGGGCTTCCCTTGCCTCCTTGTGACTCTAGCTCATTTCGATTTCCATCCCCAAAGAAACAAAGTTCAGTATACCAAGAAAACTACGAAAAATCCAGCTGGTTCAAAATCGATGGGTTTGACTGGAGATCAGTAATTTTGGGATATGGATTTGGAATGGCCATCGGCATTGTTACCGGAAGTTGTATGATCCAAATAAAAAAAAAGAAAATAAACGAGTATCACCCAGCTAATTACAAAATATTCTCTCTCACATGCTTGTGCCCTTGGAATGCACCAAAGAATCCAGCTGGTTCAAAATCGATGGGTTTGACTGCAGAGCATTGATTCTGGGGTATGGATTTGGAATAACCATTGGCATTGCTATTGTAAATTGTATGATCCAAAGAAAAGAAAATAAAAGAGAATCACTCAGCTAATTAAAAAAATTCTACATCTCTGTTTCTCTCTCTCTCTCTCATGCTTTTGTCCTTGGAATCCAGCAAAATGAACTTATGAGCATATGCATAGAAAGATCATTATCATATCTAATTAACTAGGATAAAAAAAATTTATTGATTATCTGGGTCAAAAGCACAAGGGTGATATTTAATCATTTCAATTTATACCCAAGCTCCATTGAAGTGAGAATGCACAAAATGCTGTGTTCCTTTGATCTTGTTCCCAGCCTCTATAACTCTTGTAAACCATATAATATGTAAAATGTAGATGCGTGCACTGCTTTGTAAGAGGGCTGTTTGATTGTGTAAACACTTCGAAAGAGTGGGATCTAATTCACATTTTTTTGATGTTTTGTGAGGCTTAAGGATGTGAGGAGGATATGGTGGCCTGCAATTTTTGACATTTCTGGGTGATCTGGCTGGAGTATAATGCTTTCATTTTTCGTTTTGTTGAAAGTGATGGGTCTTTCTCATGCTCACTTGTGCTTACTTGCTGCATTGTAGTATGGTGGAATTCCATAGAATCTTCTATCTTAGTGTAGCTCTAAAATTAAGCTTTGTGGAGCAGAACTAAGAGTACGTGCCAGTCGCTGCAAAATTAACCTTGATTTCCACATGATGCACACCACCTTGAGTTCATTTTAAGCTTATGTAGGCCAAGTGTTTCCTTAATTACATCAGTTAGCAGAGTAGAGTCGGAAACTTAATTGATAAGATTGCTGTAAATGCAGATCATCAATTTTTCAAAAAATTTTCTTTCTTGAATTGGCACCTTCGAATCTGCAACGAAGTTCCCATCTTGACTTCAATTTAAACAGAAGCATTTGTGTGGGATTGAGATCAATGCTCGCTTTTGGGAACTATTACAAGTAGTTATTATCATAACATTTGGGAAGTTGAACAAATGGTTATCATCATATATTTTGCAGGCATGGTATTCAAAGATAATCACTAGCTTGCATATATGAATTCTTGTGGAATGTGTATTGCAAGACAAAATATTCGGAGCTTTTGGGTTTTAAATATGATCTTGTTTGGTTCTATATGAGAATTAAATAGAAAGCAAGTCTTTTGGGTATGGATATGCATTCTGCCTAGCAAGTGACAAGCAATTAGCATAGATATTTATTTTACTATAAAAATAGAACTTGTTTATGAGTTGTCCTTGTTTGTCGTTAACTTTTAAATTACAAAAGAATATTAAAGAAAATGAACATAACAAGAGACACTTGGTATATCGTTTTAAAGGTATGCATCTTCTTGCTTAAAGAATCTTTTCATGTAGTCTAGTTTAATATTTGGGAGACAGCTATATCATAATTTGAACCTCATTATATATGATGATCTTCTCTTTTTAATTGTCAAAATGAAATCAATCGATCAATTATGCTACAATAGAATTACCTTGTCGGATTACATGCCAATTGACTACCAAAATGCATGGAATTGAAATATATATATATATAAGGATGAGACCTTGAATGGTCATCTCTGTGGAGGAAACAAGATTGTCTTCCATTGATGTTCAAATTGGCAACATCTAGGGATGATAGCGCACGAAGGTTAGATTTGACTTTGAGGTTAGGACAAAGGGTCAGAGATGTAAAAATGAATGCATAGGATTGTCCTCCACAACCCATAAAGGGTCAGAGATGTAAAAATGAATGCATAGGATTGTCCTCCACAACCCTTAACCGGATGTGATTTGGCATTTTTCCAAGTTTAGAGTGCAAAGGATGGTTTTATTCTTTTGTTTTCAAACTGAGTTCTTGACAAATCAAACAAAATTTAAATTTTCATTTACACGTGGAATGCCATCTTTCTTTTTTGCAAACAATTTTTTTGCTCCCAAAGCAAATCATGTTTCCAAGTTAGAAGCAAACCACTCTGGGGGGGCTTAGGAGGGGAGTGCATGGGATGGGTTGAGTTGTAAATTTGACTTACGAGACTTCGGACTCAAATTAATTAGTTTTTTATTTGAATTATTGAGAATTTTTTTATTTGAGTTACAAGTTAGACTATAATTCATCCAAAAACTCCCAACAACAACAACAAGAATAATAATAATAATAATAATAATAATAATAATAATAATAATAATAATAATAATTGTTGCGATGTGCCGGAGCGTAGGTGCCCTGAGGTAGCGAAAAAAAAAATTGTTTTATATTTTCGGGAAAAATGGTGTAATGGAGTTGTCACTAACTTTTTAGTATGCTTAGAACATTTGATTACTACCCTATTAAGGGTAGAATCAGTTTGCGTTGCTAAAGTTGGGATCGAGAGTTTGGTTATGTGAGGGGAATGTATGAGAACCTCCTACGCGCTCGTTTTTATGAACGATACCTAATTAATTATGAAATTATCCCGCCAATTAAATTTAAGAACTCTTTAAAATTACTCCATTTTAGTGAATTTTTGAAATACACATGTAAAACAATAAACCACACAAAAATATATGTAATATATATTCCCTTAGAGTTGGGTACATGAAACCCGAAAGCTCATACCCTTTTTTGAAATCATAGGGATACACACACATGAAAATACATAATACGAAAATGTTATATAAAGAAACTGAATATCTTCTTTCAGGTTAACAAGATGAAGTTACAAAAGGTAATTGAATTTTACATATGCCCAGCCAGTTTATATACAAGTGTTGGCTAACGAAAGAAATTAAAATAAAACAATTTCTTGTTTAAAAAAAAAAAAAAACTGTTACAGATATTTTACTAAAGCTATCAATGGTTATAAAAAATATATCACGGGAAGCAGATCTTCATCTTCCATGCTCTTCTCTTGAATCACTGTTTTTCTTTTTACTGAGCTTAACACCCTGGCATTACTGATTGGCTCATTAAGTTTAACACCCCCCCCCCTCAAGAGCAAAGCTCTTGTTGCTTGATCTTTCAGAGTACAATCCGGATATTCAACTTGATGAGCAAAGATATTAATCAAACCCAGCTTCTTGATCATTCTAATATGATTGTCTACACCAAGTGCCTTAGTAAAAATGTCAGCCAACTGATTTTTAGATGCAACATGAAAAGTTTTGATCATACCATCTAGAACTCTATTTCTAACAATATGACAATCCGCTTCTATATGTTTTGATCGTTCATGGAATACTGGATTTGCAACTATATGCAAAGCTGCCTGGTTGTCATAGTAAAGTAAAACTGATTTTTCATGCTTAACTTGTAAATCTCTTAGTAGAAATAAAATCCAAGTAATTTCACAGGTAGTGCTTGCCATAGATCTATGTTCAGCCTCAACTGAAGATCTTGATACCATTGATTGCTTCTTTGATCTCCAAGAAATCAAAGCATCTCCAAGAAAAACACAATATCCAGTAAGAGACTTCCTTGTATCTGGGCATCCAGCTCAATCAGCATCACAATATGCCTTCAATTGTAAATTTGAACTACTAGGAAATAAAATTCCTTGCCCAGGTGTCCCCTTGATGTATTGCAGAATTCTTGTTGCAGCTTGCATATGAGGAACTCTCGGTTTGGCCAAAAACTGACTCAGCCTGTTCACATCAGATGTAATATCTGGTCTGCTGAGTGTTAAATACATCAATTTTCCTATGAGCCTTCTATACTTGCCTGAATCTGATAGAAGTTCACCATTGTTCTTTGACAATTTTAATTGTTGTTCTATTGGAGACTTAGCAGGTTTACAACCCATCATACCCGTCTCCTTTAAAATGTCTAAAGCAAACTTTCTTTGATTTAAGCTTATTCCCTTTCTTCCTCTAGCAATTTCAAGTCCTAAGAAGAACTTAAGTGATCCAAGATCTTTAATTCCAAATTTAGCATCCAGAACTGACTTTAAATTTGCTACACAAATGGGATCATTTCCTGTTATGATCATGTCATCCACATAAACCAATAAAGCTGTGAATAAGGAACCTTTGGCATGAACAAAAAGAGAATTATCAGCAGTCGATTGAACAAAACCAAGTTGTTGAATAATAGATGACAATTTCGTATACCATTGTCTTGAAGCTTGTCTCAGACCATAAAGAGATTTAAGCAACCTGCAGACAACAATATAAGATGATTGTGAAGAAGAAGTAGCAGTTGAAGGCCCCCCCTTACTGTGAAAACCAGGAGGCAATGACATATATACCTCTTCATGTAAATCCCCATGTAAAAAAGCATTGTTAATATCTAATTGGTGAAGAGGCCAAGACCTGGCAACTGCTAAAGCAAGAAGTACTCGAACAATTACTGTTTTAGCAATTGGAGAAAATGTTTCAAGAAAATCGATGCCTTCCTGTTGTGTATACCCTTTAGCCACAAGTCTAGCCTTGTACCTTTCCACTGTTCCATCAGAATTCAGTTTAATCTTATATACCCACTTACACCCAATAGGAGTTTTTCTAGGAGGTAATGTGGTAAGTTCCCAAGTTTGATTCTGTTCAAGAGCTTGAATTTCTTTGTCCATTGCTGATCTCCATAAAGGATTTTTAACAGCTTGAAAGAAAAATTGTGGCTCTTGAGGTAAAGAATTAACTGCCAGTAGATATGAATGATAGGGAGATTTTAAATGGGAATAAGTGAGTCCATCATCCACATCATAAGCTGCACCAGAAACATGAGTTGCAGTACAAGCATAATCCTGTAAATATGTTGGTTTAGTTGATTGCCGAGGTGATCTTCTGATAGGTGCTGATGGCGATTCATGAGCTAGTGTAGAAACAAGTATTGAAGTGATAGGAATAGAAACTGCAGGCATATGCAAAGAAGGAACTGCAGTAGATACTTCAGAAACCTGAACTGGTGTAGAATTAGGAGCAGAATTTGAACAAGGAATAGACTCATCTTGGATAGGAATAGGAGTGACAAAAAATTCATTTCCTGAGCTGGAAGATGCAAGATTATTAATTTCAGTAACTGAATCAAAAGGATCTGTACTTGAAGCTTTACCTTCAATGTAAGGAAATATGTTTTCATGAAAAACCACATCTCTGGATATGAAAACTGAATTTGTGGACAAGTTTAAGACTTTGTAACCTTTTATGCCAAAAGGATAGCCTAGAAAGATACATCTCCTTGCTCTTGCTGCAAATTTAGATCTGTTATGTGCTAATGTAGAAACATAACAAAGACAACCAAAAATTCTTAGATGATCATAAGAAGGAGGACTGCCATGAAGAACCTCATAAGGAGTTTTGTGTGATAGAGGTGTACTGGGAATCCTATTGATCAGATATACATCAGTTAAAACACAATGCCCCCAAAGATGTAAAGGTAAATGTGAATGGAACATAAGTGACCTAGTTACATTTAAGATATGTTGATGTTTTCTTTCTACAATTGCATTTTGTTGAGGAGTCTCAACATAGCTTAAATGATGCAAAATGCCTTTTTTTAGCAAAAAAATCACTCATAATGAATTCAGTTCCATTATCAGTTTGAATTATCTTCACTCTTCTAGAAAATTGAGTTTCAACCATGGTACAAAATTGTTCTAATATGGATTGAGTTTTTGATTTGTGTTTTAATAAGTAAACCCATGTACATCTAGAATAATCATCCACTATAGTGAGGAAATATTTGCAAGAATCAATAGTAGATAAGGAAAATGGACCCCACAAATCACAATGAATCAAGTCAAAACAATTTTGGGAAGTATGTAAACTTTTATTAAAAGGCAATCATTTTTGTTTGGCAAGAGGACAAACATCACAAAAAAATCTTCATTTGAATCACAAATCTGTACATTATTTGACTTTGAGTAAAGACAACTTGGTATTGGAAGGATGTCCCAACCTTAAATGCCATATATGTGGCTGAGTTTTATTAACAGAGGAAATTGATGAAATAAAAGAAGAAACAAAATTGTTATCTTCCAGCAGGTATAGGTCATTACACTCTTTACCCTGACCAAGTGTGTTCCAGTGAGCAAGGTCCTGGATGAAACACAAATTACCAAAGAACATAAGGCAACAAGAATCAGATTTGGTAAGTTTGCTAACTGATATAAGATTGAAGTTAAAAGACGGAACACAAAGAACATCATATAAGATGAGATTTTCATTGATTTTGACATTTCCAATATGTGTGACTAAAGCTAATTCACCATTTGGCAAATTAACATGAGTATTTATTGTGGCTATTACGGTGGTGAAACAAGACACAGAATGTACCATGTGATCAGTAGCTCCTGTGTCTATGACCCAATCATTGGTCTTGAAACAAGTTGGATTAACTAGTTTGGCTGAAAAAATAGAATGTGTTAAATTTGGATTTAAGATGGGATTAGAAACAACACCTGACATAGTTTCAAGGTAATTATTAGCTTGAGAATGTGGTTTATTAGTCGTCACACCAGCAATAGAAAGATCATCAGTAGATGAACACACATCAATAGCTCCAGAAACCAAATTTTGCAGTCCATTACCAGTACTTACATTGGCTGCATGATAATTCTTACCAGAATTATTTCCAGTATTAAGAAAAGTTAGCCTCACATTGTGCTTTAGAAATAGGACATTGAACTGACACATTTTCAGTTGCTGCTCCTGGGTTGCAAGTAACTTGATTAACACTTGGTCTTCCTTTTGATTTATATCCCGGTGGATAACCATGTAACTTGTAACATTTATCAATTGTATGTCCAAGCATGTTGCAGTGAGTGCATAACAATCTCTCCCTTTTGTTATTTCCTTTATTCCAAGAATTTCCAGAATTACTTCCCTTTGAATTGGCATACATTGCTACTAAGTCAGACTTGGCAGTGTAATATCCTTCATGTTTTACATTCTTGTGAGACTCTTCTTGAAGAACCAGAGTATAAATCTTGCTAATCGAAGGAAAAGGCTCCTGCATCAGAATTTGAGTTCTTATAGTCTCAAAATTCTCATTCAAACCCATCAAAAATCTCATAGCATAAGTCTTGTTAGGAGAAACATTTAAGATTTTGATTGCTCCACAAGTACACTCTGGTAATGGCTCCAGATTCAGCAATTGATCCCACAATTTCTTGAATCTTGTGAAGTATTTTGTAATTGTCATCTGGTTTTGAGATATATTAGAGATCTCTTTCTAAAGATTGTAGAGTTTGGGACCACTCTCTTGTGAGAAAAGTTTCTGCAATTCAAGCCATATTTCTCTAGAAGTTTGACAATACATCATGCTACTAGATACATCAACGTGCATGAAATTTATCATCCATGAAATCACCATTGTATTACAGCTTAACCAATCTTCATAGAAGGGAGATTTTGAATCTGGCTCAACAATTTTGCCATTAATGAAACCTATCTTCTTCTTAGCAGTGAGAGCTAAGATCATAGCCCTGGACCAAGAATGATAATTCTTCATTCCAAGCAATGGTTGTGTAACCAAGATGTTGCCTGGATTTTCATTCGAATTGAGAAAATATGGATTTGTAAGATTTGAATAACTGGTTTCAACATTTGGATTACTCGATTTAGGAGATGCCATGAATGACCTTCGAGAATTCAGTTGAAGAAAACAATTAGAAATAAGGAGGAAGAAGAAAAATCAAGAAATGGAAGAGCTTTTCA
This sequence comes from Malania oleifera, assembly GCF_029873635.1. Classification (NCBI taxonomy): domain Eukaryota; kingdom Viridiplantae; phylum Streptophyta; class Magnoliopsida; order Santalales; family Ximeniaceae; genus Malania; species Malania oleifera. The sequence goes on along the minus strand of NC_080421.1, from coordinate 39,887,829 downwards.
GCTAGCAGTGCTCTGATACCATATAAAGAAACTAAACATCTATAAAGAAACTGAATATCTTCTTTCAGGTTAACAAGATGAAGTTACAAAAGGTAATTGAATTTTACATATGCCCAGCCAGTTTATATACAAGTGCTGACTAACAAAAGAAAATAAAATAAAACAATTTCTTGTTAAAAAAAAATTGTTACAAATATTTTACTAAAGCTACCAATGGTTATAAAAAATATATCACAGGCAGCAGATCTTCATCTTCCATGCTCTACTCTTGAATCACTGTTTTTCTTTTTACTGAGCTTAACACCCCAGCATTACTGCTTGGCTCATTAAGTTTAACATATTATAATAATGATAAATATACAAATCTAATATGCTAAACATATATATAATATTGCTAATACTAAAATATTGAATATATAATATAATTTAAAATCTAATACACTAAATATACTTTGTTACTAAAGTACTAAGATATATAACTTAAAAGCTAACATGCTGAATATAATATTACCTCAAATATTAAATTACTAGAAATATAATATTACTTAAACAACTAACTTACTAAATATGTATGAATACTGAGTTACTGAATATACTAAATTACTAAATATATAATATTATTTAGAACACTAAATTACTAAAGATAATTACTTAAAATACTATGTTACTAAACATATATAATTACTTAAGATACTATATTACTAAATATATAATGTTACTTAAAATACCTAGATTACTAAATATATAATTACTTAAAACCCTAAATTGCTAAATATATATCATTACTTAAAATACTAAATTACAAAATATATAATGTTACTTAAATGCTAACTTACTAAATCATCTACAATACTAAGTTAATAAATAAATAATATTACCTAAAATATTAAATTACTAAATATACTATATTACCTAAGGTGCTAAATATATATAGTACATCCTAACCCCTAAATCCGTAAATACAAACTTACCAAAATACCTACTTGATTGATATTGGCAAGATACAGATAAACGTTAAAAATCCTATAATAATAATACGAATTCAATTACTATTTACACTAAATATGGATATTACTTATAAAGAACCCTACGGTAATAATAATAAATATTCACAATAAAAAGATATACACTCGGATAAAAATTATGTGACAATAGTAATAATCCAATTAATATTTACAATAAATGGGACAAAAATAAAAACATGGATATTAAATACTAATATTACAACATTAAAAATCCTTCCATAACATTGTTAATCATTTAATACATATAACAAATACAACCAAAATTTAAATTGTCAATATTAAAAAAAATCCCAATAATAAAAATTCTACCGCAATATAAACTGCTGCTGGATGATATATCTGTATATACATAGGAACTTCTGCTATACCCTGAGATTCTTTATGTCATGATATAACCCCTCATGACAGGGTTGTACGACCCATAGGCTGAACTTACTCTGGTTGGCCTACCAGGCAAGTCAATCTATATCTGTAACGTTCGCCAATGTAGCCCACTACAATCTCTCCAGGCAATCTCCAAATCTAACATCGTCTAACCGGCCACCTCAACCCAGCTCGCTGGGGAGATTGTAATGTCACCTCGCAACGTTAGACGGAATCCACATATTATCTGAGTTATGTGGTTGTACTCTACCTGTAATAGCAACAATACCGTGCTATGTTGTATATCTTTGTCTGTAATATCCACAAGGATATGATACTGTGTAATACTATATATATATATATATATATATATACTTATCTTGCGTTTTAACATGATTTCAAAACAACTATAACACTATAAATGTGAGCTGTAATATCTGAAATATCTGTAATATCTATAATATCTATCTGAAATATTTGCAATATCTGTCTGTAGTATCTGTAATATCTATCTGAAATATCTGTCTGAGTGTTATGGTTTAGAAATCACGTTACTATAAATCTTACTTTCTGCTAACAAACTTGTATAACTGGATATCTGTAAAATTTTATAAACAACATGCTAAACTATAGTAAACTCAGGCCACACAACTGTGCAATTAAAATCTCATGCTTCATATCTGTAATCTCTCTGATATAATAATACTTATTATATTATGGAAAAATAATCTGATCAACATGCTTATAAATATACATTCAAAATCTTCTGTTATACATTCTAAAAATTCTCTGGCATAGCATATTTCCCTTACCTAATTTCTAAGAAAGCCCCTACTGTATTCTAGCCATACACCTGTAGGGTTCCCCACTCAACATCCTGAAAACCACATCTCCCCAAATAAAACATTAGTATTTCTTCATACACTACATTTCTTATAACTGCAAGAAAGGCAAATACTAAATAAAATGCCTTACCTTGAAATTGTGATGGATTTCAAACCACTTCCACCAACGATCCACTCTAGTAGATTTGCAGAGAACTTTCCCTTGAGCATCGCGGTGGCCTCAGATCGTCGATCTGGCGAGAAACAGAGCCAAGATCGAAGAGAGAAAGGAGGAGGGATGTTTTAGAGAGAGAGAGAGAGAGAGAGAGAGAGAGAGAGAGAGAGAGAGAGAGAGAGAGAGAGAAAGAGGGTCTTTTGTGCAAATTTTCTACTGTAAAATTAGGGTTTTAGCAATTTCTAACCCCGGATTCGTCGACGAGTCCCTAAAGAAAGCTCGTCGATGAACCTGTACCCCTTGTCGACGAATTTCAAACTGCCAAAACCCCAGTCTCGGTATCTTTTCATAGACAAGACATGTCCTCGTCGATGAGGCCCTCATGTATTCTCGTCAACGAATCCCTTGTGTTCGATGACGAGACCCTGATTAATTCTCTGGGTTATTACATTCTCCCATCCTTATAAAATTTCGTCCTCAAAATTTAATATTTGTACCATACACTATTCTCTGAGGAAAATAGTCTACTTATTTTATTACTTACCCTCACTTATGGTGGAAGAATACCGTGGTTACATTCAAAGTTCTGGGAGAGTACAACTATAAAACTAAAAGACTACTTACTAACTAAATAAATACATATATCTGCAAAAGAAACATTACCTACTATTTACACTTTACCCAATTACCACTAAACCTCTTGGAACAATTGTGGGTATTTCTGTCTCATCTGTTCCTTGAGCTCCTAAGAAGCTTCCTCTATAGCATGATTCCTCCACAAAACTTTTACTAGCTGAATTTCTTTGGTGCGTAGTGCTTGTGTCTTTCTGTCCTAGATTTGTACTGGTGCTTCTTCATAAGCTAATGAATATTTAAGCTCTATTTCTGTATAACTGATTATATGGGATGGATCTAGGATGTATTTCCTCAGCATAGCTACATGGAATACGTCGTATATTCTAGATAAAGCTGGCGGCAAAGCTAGTCGGTAGGCTACTGACCCCACTCTCTTTAGTATCTCAAAAGGGCCAATATACTTAGGGCTCAACTTACCCTTATTCCCAAACCTCATAACCCCTCTAAGAGGAGCTACCTTTAGGAATACTCAATCTCCAACATCAAACTCTAACTCCCGGCGGCGAGTGTTTGCGTAGCTTTTCTACCGAATCTATGCGGTACTGATTCTTTCTTTAATTAGTCAGACTTTATCATACGCCTGTTGTATTATCTCTAGACCCAAAACTCGCCTCTCACCTACATCATCCCAGAAAAGAGGAGACTGACATCTCCTACCATACAATGTCTTGTAGGGCGTCATACCAATACTAGCTTGATAACTGTTATTATAAGTAAATTCAACTAGTGGCATAAACTGAGTCCAACTACCCCCAAAATCTAGCACGCATGCACGAAGCATATCTTCTAATGTTTGGATCATCCTTTTAGTCTGACCATCTGTCTGGGGGTGGAAGGTCATGCTAAATGTTAACTGTGTACCCATAGCCTCCTGAAAACTTTTCCAAAATCGTGAGGTAAACCGAGGATCTCGATCTAAAACCATGGATACTGGTACACCATGGATGCGAACTATCTTCTAAACATATATTTATGCTGGTCTGTCCACGGAATAGCCGACCTTAATAGGGATAAAATGAGCGGTCTTCGTCAAATGATCAACAATCACCCAAATTGCATTCAATCCCTGTCGCACTGGTGGTAACCTAGTAACAAAATCCATAGAAACGTGATCCCATTTCCATTCTGGAATGAACAGTGGCTGTAACTACCTTGCTGGTCTTTAGTGCTCAGCCTTAACTTGCTGGCACGTCAAACATTGCTATACAAATTCGACGATTTCCCTTTTCATCCCACTTCACTAAAAATACTCTCGCAGATTCCTATACATTTTAGTACTACCAGGATGAACTGTGTATAGTGATCTGTGTACCTCTTCTAAAATCGTTCTTCTAATATCATCATCTGCCGGCACACACAGTTTGGTGCGAAACCTCAGAGCTCCATCATTAAAGATGCTGAACTCCTCTCCCTGAACGTCCCGTACTCTGGCTATTACCTCCGCTAACTCTGCGTCATCACCCTCAATGACCTTAATCTTCTCATATAGTGTAGGCTGTACAACCAGGTTGGAAACAAATGCCTGTAGATCATCCTTTATCAACTCTACACCAAGTCTCTCTAGATCCATCAGGATCGAGTGCTGAATCTCCATAGCTGGCAGTACCGGTCCCACTGATTTCTTACTCAGAGTATCTGCTACCACATTCGCTTTCCTTGGGTGGTAGCTAATAGTACAGTCGTAGTCTTTAATAAGCTTTAACTACCTTCTTTGCCTCACATTTAGCTCTTTTTGGGTAAAGAAATATTTCAAGCTTTAATGATATGTGAAAATTTCGCACTTCCCTCCATATAGATAATGTCTCTAGATCTTGAGAGCGAACACCATTGTAGCTAGCTCCAAATCATGGACAGGATAGTTTTTCTCATATTCTTTAAGCTGTCTAGAAGCATATGCGATAACCTTGCCGTGCTGCATCAACACACATCCAAGACCCTTCAAAGATGCATCACTATATATCACAAACCCGTCCTCTCCTGATGGAATAGCCAACACTGGGGTAGTAATCAACCTCTGTTTCAACTTCTGAAAGCTTTGCTCATAGTCATCAGTCCATTCAAACCTTACAATTTTTCCTCGTGAGTCGCGCCAGTGGACCTGATAAACTGGAGAAATTGTCAGCAAAGCGTCGATAATAACCTGCTAAACCCAGAAAGCATCTAACCTCTTGAACATTTCCTGGTCTTACCCAATTCACTACTGCCTCTATCTTACTTGGGTCAACAAATACATCTGCCTCAAAGATCACATGGCCGAGAAAAGAAATATGTTTCAGCTAGAATTCACATTTCTTGAACTTCGAATATAGCTCCCTTTCTCTCAATGTTTGCAATACCAACCTCAAATGATGCTCGTGCTCCTTAAAATTCCTCGAGTAGACTAGTATATCATTAATGAATATAACCACAAACTGGTCCAAATACTAATGGAACACTCGATTCATTAAATCCATAAATAGTGCTGGTGCGTTAGTTAATCCAAATGGCATCACCAAGAACTCATAATGCCCATATCTCGTTCGAAACGCTGTCTTTGAGATGTCTTCTGCCCTCACCTTTACCTAATGATAACCTGACCGCAAATTAATTTTAGAGTAGACTTGGGTCCCCTGGAGCTAATCAAACAAGTCATCGATTCTGGGAAAATGATATTTATGCTTAACTGTCAGTTTATTTATCTCCCTATGATCTATACACATCCTCATGGTCCCATATTTCTTTTTCACAAATAGGACTGGTACTCCCCAGGGCGACACACTGGGTCTGATAAATCCTTTATCCAACAATTCCTACAACCGATCTTTTAATTCTTTTAACTCAGCTAGGGCCATTTGGTAAGTTGTTTTGTATACTGGCGCTGCCCTAGGTAAAAGATCCACAGTAAATTTAACTTCACGATCTGGTGGCAAACTAGGTAATTCTTCTAAAAATACATCTATGAATTCTCTGACCACAAGAATATCAGCTTATTTCAATTCTTCTTTTGGAAATTCCTTTATGTAAGTAACAAATCCCTGGCAGCCTTTTTGAATCAATTTCCTCACCTAAATAGCTGACGCGAGCTGTGGTAAAAAACTGACACGCCAACCAAGAAACCTGTATTCTTGCTCACCTAGAGGTCTGAAAGTCACTTCTTTCAAGTGACAATCAATACTAGCATGGTTAACCGCCAATCAGTCCACACCCAGAATTATATCAAACCCCTACATATCGAACATCACAAGATCGGCTGGAAATACCTTTCCCTGAATAATCATTGGAAAACTCCTGAGTACCCTCCTACATCTCACCACTGATCCTGTCAGCGTAGCTACAACCAACCCAACATCCAACAACTGTGCCTTATACCCCATTAATTTAGCATACATCGAGGAAATAAAAGAATGGGTGGCACCTGTATCAAATAGAACAATAACTTTATATGAAAAAGCAGTAAGGGTACCTGTAACTACATCTCCAGCTGCCTCGGTGTATTTTGGCGTCAATGCATAGACTCTTACCGGTACAGTGTTCTTCTGCTGGCCTCCATGGGGTACCTGATAACCACCCCGTTATGGTCTAGGAGCTGGTGCCTGGGCTGGCAATCCTTGACACGACCAAGATCTGTACCCATGTCTCCCACAATGGTAGCAAACATCCTCTCTCATTCTACATTCACCTGGATGTCTCCTGCCACATCTAAGATAGGTAGAAATGGCTCATCCACCCTGAGGACCATCATGGCCCATCATCCGTCCTTGACCACCTCCATATCGCTCTCCTCTCCATGGCCCTCTACTAGAACTCACCTAAAGATCCTAAGACGAGGACCTCTTCCTCTGACTCTGAGCCACAACACCCCTCTGCAAACCACTCTCAATAATAGTAGCTCTATGCACCACTTCTACAAACGTCTGAGCCCAAAAGCCAATAGCATGCTGAAACAAATTCTGCCTCAAGGCTTCTTCAAACTTCCTTTGCTTTCTTCTCCTCATCTGGTGCTAAGTGTGGGGCGAAACGAGATAACTCAATAAACCGTGCAACATACTGAGACACTATCATCTGTCCTTGAGCCAAATGTAGTAATTCTGCTGCCTTCATGCTCTGAATGATAGTAGGGAAATATCGCTTGAAGAATAATTCCTTGAACTGACTCCATAATACTGGCACGAAATCAGGCCTCTGCTTCTCAATCAAACGCGTTGATCTCCACTAGCTTTTTGCCTCTCCTGTCAATTTAAATGATGCAAAAGACACCTTCTACTTATCTATACATGCTAGCACTGCTAAGATCTCCTCAACGTCCCGAACCCATTTTTTAGCTATGATTGAATCAGGTCCTCCAGCAAAAAAAGGGAGGCTTCATCCGTGTAAACTGCTCGATTGTGCTGCCACGCTCTCCTCCGCTCCTAGCCATCTTAGCCATCACCTGTTGGTTGACGCTGCACAATATTGCATCTGTATCTCCACCACCTATATTGGAGGGTCCTGGTCTATCACCTCCAGCATTCGTACTACTACTCCCTGGATCCATACTGAAAATACATATAACACCATTTTAGAATCCTATATCCTATACAGATCTAATTTATTCCGTTCAACTAAAATTTCAAACTCTCTATTAACAATCTCTCTTGTTCCTGACCCAAAATCCAATCCTGCAACCTAGACACACGACTCGTCTATAGTTTACTATGGTTTTCCTGAAATCGTTACCCCAGGAAAAACACAGAAACCATTATGAAAATCCTGTATCTAAACCACAGAACAAAACCTTAAATCTTTTTTCCTGTATTCTGGTATTGTATCCGCTGCATTTTAGAGTCTACAGAACCTAGCAACCTGTTCTCTGATACCAAATTATAACAACCTGCTACTTATATAACATATTTTATTATATTTTTTCCATATATATATATATATAACGTAAATACCATCTGTCTGATATACTACTAAAATTATCCCAGGCCCAAAGGAGCACTGAGGAAAAACTCTGTATGTCATACACCCCTAAGCAACGGTATACAAAAGCTGTAAATTGTCAAATACACAATACCAGAAAGCTATAATATTCTGAAGTATATTTACAACACATAATACCCAGTGACAACATTAAAACCTAGGATCTACCCCAAAACACTGACACCAAAAATACACCTACCCTCTCAGCGAAGGGCAGCACAAGACAACATTTACCCGCGAGCCTAATCTGCTCTCCTAACTGGATCTCCTAAAAAATAGGAAGTCACTGGGATGAGACAACACTCAGTAAGAAGAAATATGCTATCACTAATGTGTGGCAGCTGAGTTGCACATTTAACATACTGAAATAATACTAATACTGTAAAATGAGTAAGCTGATATACTGTACAAAACACATGTAATGTAGTTTAATATACAACTGTGTATCTGAGTTTACTATCTGTACATACTACTAATATAATAATATAAACTGCTGCTGGATGATATATCTGTATATATATAGGAACTTCTGCTATACCTTGGGATTCTGTATGTCATGATATAAGCCCTCATGATAGAATCCAGGTGAAGAAACCCCCAAAGACATAGGAACTTCTGTTATACCCTGAGATTCTGTATGTAATGAGTTTGCCAAATGCATGCAAAGTGAATTTGAAATGAGCATGATGGGTGAACTTAGTTTCTTCTTAGGGCTACAAATTAAGCAAGCCAATCATGGAACTTTCATATGCCAATCTAAATATATCAGGGATTTGCGAAAGAAATTTAATATGGAAGATTACAAAATTCTTGGTACACCTATGAACCCTTCCATTAAACTTGTATTGTGGCATGATTGGGAGTCTCCTATATCTCACTGCTAGTAGGCCTGATATTATGTTTAGTGTATATATACGTGATACGTTTCAGGCTGCTCCTAAGGAATCTCACTTAAAAGCTGTCAAACGAATCCTTAGGTATCTAGTTGGGACTATTGAATTAGGATTGTGGTATCCTAAGCATACCACCTTTGAGATTGTGAGTTACACTGATGCCAACTTTGCCGATACTAAGGTTGATAGAAAAAGCACTAACGAGACTTGTCATTACCTAGGACAATCTCTTGTTTCTTGGTTCTCCAAGAAACAAAACTCAGTTGCCTTATCCACAGCCGAAACTGAAGATATTGCGGCTGGAAGTTGTTATGCCCAAACTCTTTATATGAAACAACAACTTGTGGATTTTGGATTGCACTATGAAACAATACTGATTAAATGTGATAATACTAGTGCAATCAACATCTCTAAAATCCTATCTCACATTCACGAACTAAACACATTAAGATTAGATATCATTTTCTTCGTGATCATGTACAAAAAGGAGATATTGCACTTGAGTTTGTATGCACCAATGAACAATGGGCTGACATATTCACTAAACCACTAACCGAGGATAGGTTCGTACAAATTAGACGTGAGTTAGGCTTAATGCATAGTAGAGAAGCTTCCTAAATCTTAAAAGTTTCATAACTTGCATAAATTTAGGGGAAGCTCTCTCATGGGAACTTGCCAAGTCTTAGCAACTGATACTAATGATTAACTTATTTTCTTGCTTTAAACTTTGTGAAAGGTGATTGATTGATTGTGTGCACAATTCATATTTCTATCGCATGCTTATATTGATTATCATTTGTGATGCACAACTTGTCCACTTCATAATTGTATTGAAATTTAATTTGCTTGATTGGACCATACTGAATTGTTTGAGTAGTTGTGTATAAACTACTAGGACATATTTAGATTCAAACATGTTATAATTATACAGGACGTATTTTGGAAAGTCCGATTTACAAACGGCACTTTGCCGAAATTTTTATAAATCTTTCCAACTTTTCTTGTATATTTGTAACATTTACCCATTGCCTGGTTTACTTTAATTGGCCCTTTTTACTGTTGCCAAAAGGGGGAGATGGAAAAAGGGGCAAAAATAATGGGTAAGGTAAAATAATTTGTTTAGAATGCATATTGAAAGAGGGAGCCTTCTTAGGCTTAACCCACACTTTTGCTTGGTGTATTTGTCATCATCAAAAAGGGAGAGAATGTTGATCTCATAGGTCGCACCCAATTTTGATAATGAAAATACTGATATTTGATGATTGTCAAGTGCGTGTGCAAGTTCAAATCAAACTTCCTTGATGATACTTGAAGAAACAAGAAGACCGTGAAACTTTGTAATTTTCATTGTAATATATTAGTTATTTAAGTAATAAGGTCTATAATAGTAATCTAGGATGTGGTTGTATGCTTATCTGCACATCATGCATACAGGATATAGTGTAAGCTCAATTAGACCATAGCAAGACCTTAGGCTCCAATACTCACACACATAGCATAAAATATATGAGTGTGTTATAATTGTGCTTAAAATTGGACAAATCTAAGCAAGATAAGAGGAGTCGGGCAACCGAACCTTTGGAGTATAAAACTCCTCAGGTGCCCGATCTTTGAAAGTCAAAATGTTGACTAGCCCTCGAGTGACCGAACCTTAAATACACACATTTTCCCCGGGCACCCGAACCTTTCGAAAGGGACTGTTCACCAACTCGGGCGCCTTATGGTTTTAGTTCAAATATATCCCCGGGCGACCAAACACTTGCCTTCGGGCCACCGAAAATATGATCGGGCACCCAAAGTCTAAAGGGTTGAGGAAAAATTTGTAGGAGTTTAGCGGCGGGTAATAGACCAAAAACCCTAGGGTTCCACTCGCCTGCGTACAGAGAGAAGGAGAAAAGAGAGAATGAGAGAGAGCCTTGAGGTGAGGAGAGGGGGTTGAATCAAAGTGCTAGAAAAAGAAATGGATAGAGGAAAAGGGACAGAAAGCTGAGAGCTGAGTTGTAGGATCTTAGAAACCCTAGGGTTTCTAAGCTTAGATTTGCGACGAGAATTGAGGAAAAATCTTAGAAACCCTAAGGTTTCTGAGTTGGGTTCGCGGAGAGGAGAGATTGAGGGAAGGTTGATGAACTAGAAACCCTAAGGTTTCTATTTGTAGAGAAGATAGAGAGGAGAGAACAGAGAAAGAAAGTGAAAGGGAAAGAAAGAAGGGAAAAAAGGGGAGAATGCTAAAGAGGGGTGAGAGAGGGGATTTAAAAGAGAAGTGACAAAATGAGGAAAAAAGAAATTTATTAGTTTAAATATGTCTAACCTTGGAATTCAGAGATTGTGCCATGTGGGACCTTTTATCACCCTTAGATCAAAGTGATGCACGGTCGAATCTGGACCGCTCATTTTTGTGTTTCTTGCGTATGACTCAGATCAAGCCACGTGATTAATCCGAGTGCCTTGAACGCCCATCGCATGATCAGAATCCTTGGCGATGATTAAGATCTCTACACGTTTGCGATCTGTGCGTGCTTCATTGCTACAGTTGGATTACTGCTCCTCAGCAACGGTCTAGATCATCGGTGTCAAGAGTGTCATGATGCTTGCCTCCTTAAGCTCCGCTTCCCCGATCCTTGGCGCGACATGTGGCTCCTTGTCCCCTTGCCATCAATGCATGATGTGGTTTTCTAGCAACTGTAGGATCAGTGGTGCATGTCTACGCCCTAGATTAAACCATGTCAGCAATTCGGAACCATCTCCCATCCATCGTTGGATCAACATTTCCCATCAACGACCATGATCACTCCGAGGTAAATGCCTCTTGATATACCCACTCCTCCATCCTCCAGACAGCACCTCGCAACCCTGTCCATGGGCGATTAATGTTGGGAAGCACCCTTCTTTTGCTGTTCGATCCCCACCATCAATGGAAGTCTGTGATGTTGCCATGTCACTTGTCTCCACTTATATGCACCCCAATCAAGCCTTGACACATGGGATGGCCCTGACTAGGCCTTAAACCGATTTTCCCCCAGACTGGTCAACGTTTGACTGATTTCCCTCTCCCAAACCGGTTTTCACTAGTTCTTCTTTATTTCATTTATTTTACTATTTAAATACTCAATGATTCACTAATAAATTCAACAAAAATCATAAAAAATACAAAAAAAATTTAGAAAAATTGTAGAAAAAATCTAAAAAATATTTTATGGTTATAAAATTATTTTTGGCGCTTGACAAATCATAAAAATTAAAAAAAATCCACAAAAATTCAAAAAAATATTTTTAGGTTAGAAAATTGCTTTTTGAAACTTAGAAAATCATAAAAAATTTAGAAAAATTCAATAAAAAATTTTAAAAACATTTCTAAGACTTGATTTTCACTATTTATTTATTCACATATTTTTAATTACATTTTTCATTTTATTTGATTTTATCCTTATAAATAGATATTCTGCAAACCAAATGTAACCTAATCAGTTTGTGAGGTCTCATGGTAAGCATATTCCTTGTAATTTAATTAATATATTGTTGGGGATATGCAAGACATGAGTCATTTGACAATTTTTTTTTTTTTTTTTTTGAAAATAAGTAAGTAGCATATACATTAAAATTTTTACAAGATTAAAATGAAAATTGAAATAAGAATAAAATATTATTTGTGAACTACTTTTCTATCATCCAAACCATAAATAAACTTTGCCAAGAGATGATCATCAGATTATAGTGTTTAATTTATGGTCATGATCAGAGATGTAACGTTCATTTGTTTTGGAAAGATTTATCTTTCAAAGTTAGAAAGTCACTCATAATTGAGTATTGCTTAGTCTTTTCTTTCATACATGTAATGAAATTTTGATAGCTTAGTGTAAACCTAAATGTGAACAAAATTATAAAATCTCAAAATGTAAAAGCCTCAAAAAAAAAAAAAAAAAAAAGTACAAAATTGTTAACTATGTTTGCAAATGTTAAATTAGCATGCTTGTTTAGTGTGTTTCAAAGTGATTTAGGCAAGCCTCAAATGTGCCTTTCGAAACATTATTTTGTGATGTTGCACCTAGCATGTTAATGCTTTTCGGTGTTATTTCTATTTTTGAATTATTCTTCTTGTCGAAACAAATTAAATAAATTAATAACAAAATATACTCAAACGTTGCATTCGAGAGCATATATTTCAAACCTTGAATTTAGGATGGATTTGGATAAATTTCAATATAATTTTATATAACATCTTATCCAAAATCAATACAACTCCAAATCTAAGGCCTCTCCAAATATAGGGTAAGAAAATAATAAAAATATTTTTAGCATGTCTACTTATATAAAAAAAAAAAAAAAAAACATTAACCTATTTTGAGGTTTGTTAAAAAGAAGAAATTGACACATTTCTTAACATTTAAGCGTAATAGCATTTATATTCCTTTCATGAAGTTTGATTTGTTGGCATAAAAATAGAAGTAGTTGATGAGTTTTTAACATTTATATAAAAGGATTTGATTAAAACAAATACAAAGAGAAAAGCATCTCTTTTAACAATTATATCTCTTCTTTTTAACATGTATCTCCCAAAGTGGTTTAAACATTAGGAGAGTATTTATCTTTTGGACAAAATTTAGGAGAAGTCTATGCATTTTGCACCTGAGCCCCCCTATATCTTAGTTTTTCTTGAATGGGATTTCACACTAAAAATCCTTTCTATAAACAAAGGAGATAGCCCTAAGTCATTAAATTGAGTCTAACAATTCCTTAATGTTAGGTATAGGATATTAAAATTTAAGATTGAAATCAGCATCAAATAGTGTAAGTGTTAGCAGTGAAGTAGACTGGGCAAAGTAGATTAAGTCAGATAATTTATAGCAGATAAGACAAATTATCAGGTAAAAAAATTATAATTCATATCCAACTCAATTAAGTGACGGATTAATGATTATTTGCATCGGATAGTTCGTGGATTTCGTAACACAATAACTAAGGTTATTTTTAAAATTATAATTTGGTAAATTGTTAAACATTTGATATCCAATCACAAAATTATAATTTTTTTATTTTATTTTTTAGATCACGAATTTAAAATTTTTGCTTTGATCATGAGTATTGGGTATTTGGACTTGACTTTTACTAGAAGCATATATTGAATAGACTCGGAGGCAATTCCTATGCATCAAACGTGTTGTCAATCCCTATCAACCAAACATGTAGTAAATGGAAAAACCAACACTGCTCAGTTAAAATGTGATTTTATCTTCAAAACCAAACAGCATGATAGAAATGAGGGCCTGAATTTTGATTCTATTTGAACCCTAACTCCAAACATCATACACTACTTAGATCTCATCATACAATCATAAGAAAGCATTATTGCGTTATTTTGAATTCTTGATTCTAGTCAGCAATCCAACTATGATACTTAAAAAAAAAAAAAAAACCAGCAGTATTTTGATTGGACTGTCACCCATAAATAATGTTAATGCTGCCATTGTGGCTTTCTATGACTTCCAATGAGTTGTCAAAGATGAAAGGCAATGACCATGAGATTGCCCAAAATTTTTTTTGAGAAGGTGACCAGGTGAGTTGGTTTACATATAAAATAGACGAGTATGTTAAAAAAAAGGTTATTGACTAAGAACAGGTAAACAGAAAAGGTTATAAATTGGAGATGAGCTTTGATTATTTTTTATTAGGTTAACTCTTGTGCCGTCAGCTGCAATTTGGTACTCTATATTTTTTGGCTTTCAAGGAGACAATAACACAGAGACAATGCTGACTTGCATATCTTTTTAAAAATATTTTTTAATTTTTTTTTAAAAATAATTTAAAAAATGACAAAAGACACTAACTTCCTTTGAGATTTGATAAAAAGACATTAACCACCCCATATATTTTCGAGAATTCTACAATTTTTTTCTTAAAATTTATCAAAAAGACACAAATCTCCCCTTATATATTATGAAAGGACAAATTTTTTGAAAGATGTAAATATTAAGTATCCCAAAAATTAAATGTCAATGGAAGTCTCTGACATTTTTGAAACCTCATAACCGGTTTATGAAATATTTTGAAATTTTAAAAAAAGTCTCGTATTTTTTTTATCAAATTTTATGAGAAGTTAGTGTCTTTTACCTTCTAAAAAAGTATAGTCTAATATTATAAAATACTCTTTTATAATAAGCACTTATCTTTTGAGACCCATTTTAATGTACTTGGGGTTTGGAGTTTCTAAGACCCATTTACCCTCCAATGCTCGATCTGTCAAGAGCTTGGGATGAAAACAAGCAAACGTGGAGTTTGACACAATTTGCATGAGGTCAGGTTGATGTTAAGAATCCTCTCTGTGACAAAAGATAGAAAATACAAATAAAGATTATCTTTGGCTTGTACATACATCTACGCACATGCACCCCACATTGAATTATTATTTATTAGTATCATTCAATGACTTATGATACACAAAATATGTATACCCTCCACAATTGCATTTTTCCAAGTTTGAAATTGCAAACAGGCATTTTTTATTCTTTGGTTTTTTTCAACGAAGGATCCTTAGCAGATTACAAAGATGAATCTTTCCTCCCATGGCAACCTCCATTAGAAGATCTCAAGAGGGTTGAAGAACTTTACAAATCAATGACCAAGTTTGGCATCTCAAAAAGTAAAATACAATTCTGGTTGTGAAGGAGGCTGGCAACCCCACGCCCAATCCACACCAATGCTGCAGCTTCGATACATTTGGAATTATGCAACAATTATTAGATCATATGTTCTCATTTAACAAATATTTAAAAACAAAGGTTGAATGAAATGAAAATTTTTTGGGTAAAATTGACAAAGTCACGTAGTACTAGTCATGTTTGGATTGTAAAATGGAATGCGATAGACATGGAATAAAATTTAAGTTATGTTGAGAATTCAACTTATGAGCTTGTCCCATTGTTGTGATGTTCCCGGGCGGAATGAGGCGAATGAAAAGGTATTATTTTGATTTTTTGGTAAAAATAGAAATGGAGTTGTTACTAACCTTTTAGTGCGGTTAGAACACTTGATTACCACCTAATTAAGGGTAGAATCGGTTTGCGTTACCAGATACGGGTTCGGGAGTACGGATACATGAGGGGAAGGTATTCGCACCCCCTACGTGCCCATTCTTACGAACAGTATCAGATTAGTTAAAAATTATCTCAAAATTAATTTAATAAGCCTTTAAAATTACTCCCTTTTTTAAAATTGTAAAACAAATACTTGAAGAAAAATAACATATAGGTATTCCCTCATAACCGGGGCATATCGTGTTTCAAAAAGCTCAACACCCTTATTTGCAATCATCGGGATCGAAAAATTGAGAAAATAAGTTTTTACAAAAAATAACTTGCAGGTCTTTTGAAATTTATAGGTAGTTTTCTAAGTAAGGAAGAATTACATTTTTGAAACCTTGGGAGGTTTTGGGCTCATTCGGGGTAAAAATAATTTCCTGGACCTTGAAAATGTTTTTTTGATTTTTTCTAAGTGTCAAAATATTTTGTGACTTTTATGATTTTTTAATATTTTTCCCGAACTTCAAAATAGTACAAATAAAATTAAGACAAAATTCATAGAAGTTAAAGTTTGAAAATATTTTTGGAATTTTTCCTAAAAATTTTTGTGATTTTTTTGGCATTTTATGATTTTGTTTATGGGTTTTCAAATTATTAAATGTTTAAAGGAAAAAAGAAGAAAAAAATCATATACTAAATAAAATAGTAAACCGGTTCCATACCGACTCAAGGGTTCAAATAGTTCACAGAGAGATAAACAGGTTTTAGGTTCAAGGTTGAACCTAACTTTGGGTTTGAGTCCTTGACTTACAACTTCATATCTCGTTTATTACACTTCAGAATGTAACCCAGGAAGGGAAAGTCTATGAGTTTTACCTCTCGTCTTCCTCTCCTTCGGTCTTCTTTTCATGTTGGCAAGTCTACAAGAGTCAGTCCACAACGTCTCCCTGGGGGTGGTTCTTGAGCTCTGACTTGAGGTAGTACAGAGTGCTTTCTTTAGATGAGGTAACCCAGCACCGGTAGGAAACGAGATCGGTTGATCACTTGATCTCCCAAGAAAATGAAATGTAACCTCACTCCTTACCCACAAAGAGAGAGACAAGCTTCATAAACTTACAATAGAAGACTTCAATATTCGAAATCTTCTCCTACAATAAAGAAAAACTCCTACCTTGTACTTAGAATGAGAAGATTATTTATAGATTTAGCTTGGGGCAAGCATGGGAAACAAGACATAAGGGAGTAATTATAGGGGGAACAAAGTATGGGGTGAAAAATGATGAAATGATTATAGCATGGGATGAATGATAAAGAGGGGAACAAAGCATGAGATGAAGAATGATGAAGCGAATATAGCATGAGATGGATGATAAAGAGGGGAACAAGGCATGGGATGAAGATTAATGAAGAGAATATAGCATCAGATGAATGATAAAGAGGGAAATAAGGCATAGGGTGAGTGATGATGGGGAATAGATAAATAATAATAATAATAATAATAATAATAATAATAATAATAATAATAATAATAATAATAATAATAATATATGGGGGTCCAAGAGGCTGTGCAGAGCCCAATGGAGATGTGTGGGGCCCACAAGCCATATGAGGCCCACAAATCGCGTAAGGGTTATAGGAACCCGAGCTAACGTGCACCAGATGTAGGAATCCGACCTAGCATGTAAGGAGGTAACGTGCGCCGGATGTTGGAATCCGAGCTAGCGTACCAAAGACGTGGGGCTCACAAGCCGCGTGAGGTTTATAGGAACTCGAGCTAGCATGCCTAGACATAGGAATCCGAACTAGCGTACTAAAGGAGGTAACGTGCACTAGATGTAGGAATCCGAGCTAGCGTACCAAAGGGGGTAACGTGCACCGGATGTAGGAATCCGAGCTAGTGTACCAAATATGTGGGGCCCATATGCAGCGCCTCGATCCTAACTTATAGCCCGGGTGTTACTGTAATGACGTCTGTGTACCTAATATACTTCTCAACAAATATATACGCAACAAAAAACATAAACATTCATCAAACTATTACCAAAGTTCAAACTACCTGATAGATACATACAACTATTCCAACATCCATATACAATATTGTATGATACTCGACGCATCCTCGAGTCCTACAATATTTTACAAGTTTTCAAAACCTATAACATAACCTACAAAATCGAGCTTGTGGAGATGCTCACTCCAAAACAGATCACTACCCTACCCTAGTCCTTGCTAATCTCAACCTCGATAAGGACCTGAAAATACAGTTTGTATGATAGGGTGAGATGCCTCTCAGTAAGGGACGATTGAGCTAATAGTAGTGTATGTCCAGCATGTTTTGAGTGTTTAACAAAAATATAAACATATATAATCATCGTTTCCATAATTGTAAAATATGTAGCCCATTTTCATTATATGAACAAACCCTATAGTATATAACAACAATTACATAAATGTATAGATATGCAAGATAGGACATGCCCTCAAACTCTGTACCATGTATAAATCCCCACAATTGGGATTGACCGCCCCTACTGTCTCAATACAGTTTGGGTACATGATCAAGAGGCAAACTCACACTAAGACCGCCCCTATTATCTCAATACAGCCTGGGTTCATATAGATCAAAAGTATGGTGCCCTCATAGGCAACGGATCCGTGCCCACACTATCAGTCCCTAGGGTTCCTAAAGTATATCGTGCAATTTAATCAATTTAAACACTCTTTTAAATCATTTCACAAAACACATCATTACGTGAAATCTGACCTATAGCCGTCAAATAAACTTCCTACATTTTCACAGCAGTTCCAGTATTTCACAACATCAATACCTGCCACACAATTTTCCACATTCAAAAACAACCCTAAAGTAAATATAAATAATTAATATCACAGTACGGGTTTTAAACAATGAAAACAACATTTCTAACCGGTGAAAAGGTCCAGAATGACAAGTACAATATTTTAAAAATATAACATTTAAATTTGACTGGTTGGTTTTGAAAATAAAGCTAGTTTACTAAACCAAGGCCCGAAAACCCTAAAATTGTTGTAACTTGATATCTAAAAGTTATTTCAATATTTCAGTTGACTCATATTATATAAATCACTGTATTAACATAACCCCCTTACTTGTGTGTGAATCAAAGTCCAAAACGACCCGAAACTCAAGCCCTATCTTTCCGAACCCTAAACCTAAACGGTTCAAAACAACGGCACGAAAACCTTGAAACCTAATACGCGAAGAACAACACTTCAGTATAATCTCGTATAATACAAATCTACTTGACCAAAAGTAAAAACTGACCCTTAACTTGATTTTCAGGAAAAATTCGGAAATCTCCGAAATGAAATTCTGATCCATAGAACCTGTAGAGATTCCTTCCCTGATCCACATAGCGACGTTGGATCGTCGATTCTTGCAACACATGGCCCGGAATCTTAAAGAGAGATAGAGAGTGGAGTTCATGTCTAGAGAGAGAGAGAGAGAGAGAGAGAGAGAGAGAGAGAGAGAGAGAGAGAGAGAATGAGAGTTTATAAAGAAAAACCTAACTTAGCCTTTAAGTAATCAAAATAAATATCTCCTTGAAGATATTTATATATAAATATCTCAAAATATCTTCTCCAAAATATCTCCTCCAAAATATTTATTTATTTATTTATTATATATATATATATATATATATACATGTTAGCCTTACAAGGTTTAATACTCCATTTTGATGCTAACAAACAAGTAGGACTTAACATGCTTCTGTTGAGTATTGTGTTTTCTCAGGAATCCATATTGAAAGTACTCATGAAGCATGGATCAGAGTCTGAAGATCATAAGAGCATGATGATTAAAGAAGATCAACATAAGAGCTTAAAGTCTAAATTAATGAAGAAATATCAAGAGGGTTTGAAGAGATGAAAGATCAGACAATTCTAAGAGATCAGAGACTAGAAACAAAGAAAGCTCAGAGCAAAGAAGAATTTTTGAGCATGTAGGACAAGTCTTTGTAAGTACTTTAAGTTTATTTAAGTATGAAGTTTTCATTTTGAAGCTCATTAAGCAAATAGACTTAGAGACCTTAAGATAATAACTTGGAATATGTTTTCAAAGTTAAAACAAATTTATATTCCAAGTAACAATGAGAGAGAAATCAAAAAGTAACTAGAAAAGAAAATCATTCAGTTGACAGACGACTGTCAATGAAAAGTGAGAAGACTGTGTAGGTTTCACTAGACGACTGTCCACCTTATATGTTACTAAAAAGCTTAAATTTACACATGGATAGACAACTGTCATCATATGGACATACGACTGTCCCTTATATTCTGATGACAGATGACTGTCACCTTTCTACCTATGATTTTTATCGTTATATTAAATGGACAGACGACTGTCAAGACTTCATAGTCGTATGCCTTGTGGCATTTTTCTGTTTTTCAACGGATATAATTTTTGAAATTCAAATATTTGGAAACTTAAATAAGTTTAATATATGGAAACAAGTCTGAGTATCTTTTGGGGAACAAGCAAGAAGGTTTTATACATCTATAAATACCCCTAAGACTCATTGATTTCTACACCGAGATCATAAAGAACTCACAATCTGCTATCATACTCTCTCTCCTTATGAATTTCTGAAAGTGCTTCATACTGCTCTCATCCTTGCTCGAAACTAAGAGAAGTTCTTGCTGAATCTCACTGTGTTGATCATTGAGTTGCTGATTCTTTCATTGAAAGATATCTACGGTGATAAGTTTCTAAGAGCTTCATTCTAAAATTCATATTCTGAATTTACTGAAGTGCATAAGTGTTTTAAACTTGTACTAATCAGCTCTTTGAGGAGCAAGTTCTTGTACGTATTATTTTTCTATCTTTGTAACAGGGCTTGTTGACGATTTGAGTATTGAATTGTTGGACCAAACAAGGGGAGATTGTTTGGAGAAGGCGGGCTCTAGCCTTACCTAAGGAGTGCTTAAATTGTTTTTGTTTCGGCTAATAAAGGAACGGTAATAGTGAATCCTTTGGCGATTTTGCCAAGGGCGAGGACGTAGGCTATGTTGAAGACGAACCTCGTAAAAATCCTTGTGTTCTTCTTTGTCTACTTTACTCTTTATTTTTCAAGGATATAATCTACGTGGTTGCTTTAAATTTCAATTCTGAATGTTTGGTTGTTAAATAGACCGGAAGGTAATTCATTTTGGATAAATCAACATTGATTGCGAAAACCAAAAGGGACTACGTTGGTTGATTATCCTTGACCTATTAATCTGAAAGTTTATTTAAAAACTGAACATTGGGAAGGAGAATAATTGTGATACAGGGCTTGTACTGAGTGTAGCAAATTTTCACATATATTGTTACATAAATTGAGAGTTTGATCTTGTTGTGATTGATTGTGATTGTTTCTAAGATTTACAACTTAAAAGAACTAATTCTAAAGGAACAAATTTTTTAAAAAAACCAATTCACCCCCCCATCTTGGGAAGCTATTTCTAATTTCAATATATATATATATATATATATATATATTGTGATCAGGTTACTACAATCTCCCATCCTTATAAAATTTCGTCCTCGAAATTTGCTAACTGTTCCTATCACATCGTCTGAACTCTAACTACTCTATCACTAAGAAGAGCCAGCGGCCACCCACAGCCCCATCCCAAATTTATTACGTCCCCTCACTTATGGCGGAGGAATACCATGGTTACATACAATAGTCTCGGATGCTCACATTACATATACAAACTCTCCTAGAGTCAATCCACATACCCTTACCATAAGCAAAAAGGGATACACTCACATATCTACATTACTTATCTAACTCTAAACATCTCTGAATAGTTGAGGATACTTCTGATGTATCTCAGCTTCTAATTCCCAAGAAACCTCCTCAACCGCGTGGTTACGCCATAGCACCTTTACCAATTGTATATCCTTGGTACGCAACTTCTATACCTTCTTATCCAAAATTTGAATCGGTACCTCGCCGCAAGTGTAGAGACCCAGAAAATTATAGTAATTTAATAATAAAATAAATGAAAGAAAAAGGAGTTTTCTTAAAGGATTTCAATAGGGTCTTGTCGATGAGTGAAGAAGAGCTCATCGACGAGCAACATTCTTGGGCTCATTGACGGGGACATGCATCACATTGATGAGAAGTTATCAAGAGGACTATAATCCTCATGCATTTATTGCTTGCTTGGTTGCATAGTGTATGCTATATGAAAAGATCAAAGCCGCTCAGGGAGATGATGCGAAATTAGCAGAGGTAATAACCAAAGTACAGGATGGTCAGGGAGAGGAGTTCAGTATTTTTGATGATGGAGCTCTAAGGTTTCACACCAGATTGTGTGTGCCTATAGATGATGATATTAGGAGAATGATTTTAGAGGAGGCTCACAAATCTTTATACACAGTTCATCTTGGCAGTACTAAAATGTACAGGGATCTATGAGAGTATTTCTTGTGGAGTGGCATGAAGAGGGAGATTGTTGAATTTTTGCAGCAGTGCTTGACGTGCCAGCAAGTTAAGGCTGAGTACTAGAGGCCGACAGGGAAGTTATAACCACTTTTCATCCCTGAGTGGAAGCAGAGCCACATATCCATGAACTTCGTCACTAGGCTACCACCGGCATAGCATGGTTAAAATGCCATCTGCGTAGTTGTTGATCGGCCGACAAAGACAACTCACTTTCTACGTATTAAAGTTAGCTACCCTATAAACAAATTGGTAGAGATTTACATTTAGGAAATTGTTCGACCCCATGGAGTGCTAGTATCTATAGTCTCGGACCGTGATCCATGCTTTACATCATAGTTTTCAAAGAGCTTATAGGAGGCTTTAGGGTCTCAATTAGCATTCAGCACCCCTTTTCATCCTCAAACAGATGGTCAGACAGAGAGAACGATTCAAGTACTTGAGGATATGCTGCGAGCGTGTGTATTGGATTTTGGGGGTAGCTAGACCCAGTATTTGCCACTAGTTGAATATGCCTACAATAATAGGTATCAGACCAGCATCGGTATGGCACCTTACGAGGCACTTTATGGAAGGAGGTGCCATTCTCCTCTATACTAGGATGAGTTGGGTGAGAGACGAGTTTTGGGACCAGAAATAGTGCAGCAGGCATACGATATAGTTTGACTTATTCGAGATAGGATCAATGCAGCTCAGAGTTGGCAGAAAAGCTACATAGATAATCATCACTGGAAATTAGAATTTGAAATGGGTGATCACATATTTTTGAAAATCCACTAAAGGGAGTCATGAGGTTTGGGAGAAAGGGTACATTAAGCCCTAGTTTTATTGGCCCATTCAAGATATTTGAAAAGGTTGGGTCAATTGCCTATTGACTAGCTTTATTGTAATGACCCAAGGAATAATGGTATTTAAATAATAAAGAAAAGAGTAAAATTGAATTTGAACAGAGGCGTTCGTCGACGACGTGGTAACCTGGGCAACTCCGAACTTCGTCAACGAAGGGGAAGTTCGTCAATGAATTTTATATTGACCTCGTAGATGAGGTGATGTGGCTCGTCGACGAGAAGATACCGAGAGAGGTTTTTGGGCAACTCTGAATTTTGTCGACGAAGGGGAGAGTTCGTCGACGAGGAGCCTTCTTGACCTCGTCGACGAGGTGACGTGGTTTGTCGATGAAGGCCAGCATATAAATAGCTCGAACTTCATTTTTAAGCTTAATTTTCGGCGTAGAACTCTCTCTCTCTCCTCCCTTCTATTCCCCTTCCTTCTCTCTTTGATTTTGGGCTAGATTTTTGCTGGTTCGAGGATCTGAAACCACCACGACGCTCCTGGAGAATTTCTTTACATATCTGCTGGAGCTGATTGTCGGTGGAACTCCGTTCAAATTCATCCCTGAGTCAAGGTAAGTTTTTTTATGCCAAATTTGGTCTTTTCATAGTTATAAGAAATGATATTCATGTGAAAATATTGAAGTTTAGTTCTTAGAGTTGCTGGTTTCAGGGTGTTGCTAGGGAAACCCTGCTAGTGCAGGACCGGTATTTTAGGGGGTTTCTTTTTAGTTGTCATGTAAGGTAATAAAGTAAAACAGTTATTTTTCCATGCAAATTAGTATTATTTATTAGCAAATTAATTTTCAGAAAAGCATGTGTTATATTTGAATATAATTAAGAAAATGCATATTTGGGAAAATCTGTTGTTATAAAGGAAATGTAATTTTAGAATGAAATGTATGATTTTACTTAGCATTGTGTGGCATGAATATTATTTTACGTGATAAGTATTATATTATGGTAAATTTCATGAGTAAAGCATGTTTTCAAGAATTATGAAATAATACAGTACATTATGATTTGAAAATACATGATAATTGATTGATTTATTCAGAATGATATGTATGAGATATTCGGTGCAAGGCCATGATTGATAGCCACTACAATGCTGTGTTTTACATATGATCTCGGCGCGAGGCCGTATTTATGAAATGTTCAGCGCGAGGTCGTATTTACAAAATGTTTGGCACGAGGCCATATTTATGAAATTATAGAAAATGCTATCAATTCATTTATGTTAAACGTTATATTATCGTGTATTATACGTTATCAGAACTCGAATGTTAGTTTCGATCAGTTCAGGATCACGGTACCGTAGCTATATAGATCAGATATGTATGTTCAGATTGGTGCTAACCACCACACGAGGGGGTGGGAAATGGATAGTCGATGTGACTTTCAGTGTAGAGTTGTAGACGTCCACTTGGCAGTCCGGACTAGGGTGTGGTGGGTCCATCATACTTACAGACATTCTTGACTCGGCAGTGATCGGCTAGCCATTGTCGGGTCTCTCCTTCGGGCTGCACAACCCGTCATGGGGGGTAGTACCTGACTTCAGCTAGCTATTCATCCTGAGTATGTTTTCTGTATTATTAGTTATACTAGACAGTTATGATTAGTATGATTTATTAAATTATGAAGGTATACGTTTATGCAGTCACTAAATGATTAATGTTTTTTGTTACGGAAAATGTATTATATATCTATATTATCATTAAATATTCATGTTACCACACAACTATATTTAGTTTATTTTCCATTACTGAGAAGTGTCTCACCCCCAAACATTAAATGATTTTCAGGAAACCCAAGAGGACTGGCAGATCGAGGCCGCCGTTGAGTTTATTGAGTTACCTCGCTAGGAGGGTAAGACTTGTACTAGGACGAGGAGGTTTTTGGTGTGGGATCCTAGTTGTATTTTTGGTATTTTGAGAGATTGTATCTAAACACAATATTTTGAGATATACTTTACTTTGGTATTATGTATTTTGTGCTTATGTGTTTGTGATTTACTTTCACTGCTGCCTAGGTTCTGTTATGTATGATAGGTGTCCCCACTACCCATGGGTTCGGATTGACTATTTTACTTATTATATTTTAATAAATGATTAGATAAGTAGATCATTACATTTACCACCAGTTCTGTTTAGAATACATGATGTATTTCACGTTTCTATGTTAAGAAAATACGTCTCAGATCCTTCCCATGTCATCAGTTATGTAGAATTGGACTTCGGTGATGCTCTAGCATATAAGGAAACTCCAGTACAGATCTTAGACAGGAAGGAATAGGAATTGCGTAGTGAGAAAATGTCACTAGTAAAAGTCCTGTGGAGTAATCATGCGGCGGAAGAAGCTTCATGAGAGCTGGAGGAAGAAATCAGTCAGAAATACTCACACCTGTTTAGCGTGGTACAGTAGTGGTCTGTATAGTTCAAATAATGATAGTTTTATTTTATTCAGTACAAAGTGACAAATGGAAAATTGTAATATAGAATATAGGATAGGTAGTTTTTTTGGTTTTGGGAGAATTTTCTTTTATGAGTATATTTGTAATCTCTCAGAACTACCTATGTTACCACGGTATTTCTCTACCATAAGTGAGAGTTAGTAATAAAATAAGTAGCCATTTTTTCTTTTAGGATGGTGTATAATACACAATAAATTTTGAGGATGAAATTTTTATAAGGAGGGGAGAATGTAGAGACCGAAAGAATTATAGTAATTTAATAATAAAAGAAATAAGAGAAAAGGGAATTTTCTTAAAGGATTTCAGTAAGGTCTCATCAACAAGTGAAGAAGAGCTCGTCCATGAGTAGGATTCTTGGGCTCATCGATAGGGACATGTGTCTCATCGAAGAAAACTAGGATGTTCGAGAGGAATTTAAAGTGGGACATTTATAGACAGGTGGTAATACTGAAGATACCGAATTTTTTAGAGTTGGCTGATAGGGTCATAATTGCAGAGGAGGGTTTGCCGAGGGAGACTAAGACATAGAACTAGAAGAAGAGGCCTGTGCCTGTGAGTTTTTTGGTGGGTTCTAGCCGAGGCCCTTGTAGAGGAGGTAGATCCGATGGGGGTCAGACAATAGGGCACAGTGGATTTCAGGGTGGGCAGTTTTATCCCACCTGCCCCAGATGTAGACGGAGACATCTTGGTGAGTGCTAGCTAGGGAGTATGTCTGCTACCGTTGTGGGAGACCCAACCATATGGCTCAATCATGTCAGGGACCGCCAATTTATGCACTAGCTCCTAGACCAAACCGAGGTGGTCATTAGGCGCCCCGTGGAGGCCAGCATTGGAATATGGCGCTAGCAAGGGTCTATGCATTGATGTTAGGAGAAGCTGAGACTGTTGGAGACATTGTCATAGGTACACTCACTGTATTATCATATAAAGTTAATATTTTGTTTGATACAGGTGCCACCCATTCCTTTGTATCGTTGGGGTATGTTAAAGTGGTTTGGGTAGAGGCTCAGTTGTTAGATGTTGAGTTGTCTGTTGCAACACTAACTGGATCTACTATGAGGTGTAGAAAGATACTTAGAAATTTTCTAGTGTGCATTCAGAAAGAAGTAATTTCAAATCCCTAAGTGAGCAAGAATATAGATTTATGGGTACACGTGTGCGTGCCTCGCCTTAGCTAGTCTCAGCTATTCAGGCAAAGATATTTCTTTTGGGTGGTTGCCAAAGATATGTTGCCTACATAAAGAAGCTACCAAAGGAAGAACTGAAACAGCTGACATTCCAGTGGTCAGAGAATTTCCAGATGTTTTTCTAGAGGAGTTACCTAACTTACCACCAGATCGGGAGATAGAATTTGCAATTGATCTGCTTCCAAGGATAACACCTATATCTAAAGCGCTTTACTGAATAGCTCCAGTAGAATTGAAAGAGTTAAAAGATCAGCTACAAGACTTGTTAGATAGAGGTTTTATTAGGCCCAATGTACCGCCTTGGGGGGCACCTATTTTATTTGTGAAGAAGAAAGATGGGACAATGAGGATGTGCATTGATTACAGAGAAATAAACAAAGTGACGATAAAGAATAAGTATCCTCTTCCCAGAATCGATGATCTATTTGATCAACACCAGGGAACTTAGGTCTATTCCAAGATTGATCTCCGGTCTAGTTATCACCAGATGAAAGTTAAAGTAGAGGACATTTCAAAGACGACTTTTAGGACCAGATATGGGCACTATGAATTTCTTGTCATGCCATTTGGTCTAAATAATGCACCGGTAGCGTTTGTGGACCTGGTGAATCGAGTGTTTCATCAGTATCTAGACAGTTTGTTATGGTTTTTATAGATGATATACTGGTCTATTCAAAGAGCTTTGAGGAGCATGAGCATCATTTGAGGTTGGTATTGCATGTCATGCCCCGAACCCGGCAATAGGCCCTAAGTGTGATGTTGTAACCTAACCTATCCTTATCTCATACAAAAAACATATGATACTATAATGAATGAGAGTCCAACCCCATGGGGTTCCAATACACCCTATACACATTCACAGACACGTCATATACCCAGCAGAAAAGTTCATTCCATACATACATCGTACTATACCAGAGTCTATACAAATAGAGTCTAATCTCCATAATACAAAACATAACCCAAGGTGCCAGCAATACCCAAATGATAACTCTATTACAAACCAAGTATTTACAAGAGTACTTTATGTAGTAAACCGACCACCATGCTCCTAACACTAGGACGCTAGTTCCGGTTACTCGAAGGACTTGAAAACATGTACGTACAATAGGGGTGAGACACTTCTTAGTAAGGCAGAATCAGGTTATATCGATGTGTGGCATATGAGTGTTATCATGACATAAGACATACATAGTTCAATTCCAGTATTTCCACAAAACAGTTCCAGTATAGTTCTCAAGACACACACATATGATCAATCAACCTGGTGTCATCACACCCTTCGGCACGAAGTCGGCCCACATTACATGGCGTCCCTGGTATATGGCATAGCCCCAGCCTCCCATAGCATTATACCAGTACATCTGGTGGATCCACACCCTTCGGTGATCAACTAGTAAGAGGAGATATTTCATGCCCTCGGATATAGAGCTGGACACTCTTGCCACTGGCAAGTGGTATTTCACACCCTCGAATATAGAGTCGGACACTCTTTCCCAACTTGGAACAATTCGGAACACATGTTCCTATATCTCATTTTAGCAAATCACAACTCAATGCTTATTCATATAAAAGTTCAATCCAGACTCATTTGGTAATCACAAAATCATGATTTTCAGAATACATTTTAAAACAAGACAAGGCATGGCCTTCTCCATAACACGTTATTCTTAACAATATATCCACGGTTTTCCAACGAAACTAGAGATGTAACCCAATGCTCCCTTTTTCCAAAAAATGTAACATGAAAACCCTGTAATTTTTACCCATTAGATTTCCCAAAATAAGTAGCCAAAACACACACAGGATCATGAATCACATTTCTACCAAATTCTATTTCAAAAATAACCGATATAAGGAAAATCCCCTTACCTTTGCCCGAAAATCCAAACCCGAACTCTACGGCTCCTAACAGCGAACCAAGTTCCCAAAACCTATAAATCATAGTACAATAATTACTTGCAATCTTACTTTCTACAGATCTACCAAAATGGAAATGAAAACCAAGCCTTACCTCGATTTTTGGGTCAAAACCCGAAGATCTCAAAACGAAGATTCGTTCCACAGAACACGTAGAGATTCCTTCCCTAATCCTCGTAGTAACTTCAGATCATTGATTCTAACAACGAATGACTAAGAAATCTAGAGAGAGAGAGAGTGGAGCTTCGAGTTCTTAGAGAGAGAAAAAGAGAGAGCATTTTGATATCTTAGCCAAGAAGCAAAGAAAAAGATACTTATAGAGCCTTTGACTCGGCCAACCTCGTTGACGAGGTGGCATCTTCGTTGACAAGCCAGCAAAGGAAATTCATCAGCATCGCGGTGGCCTTGTCGACGAGCCTGAGATTTTTGGATTTGCTGAAATATCTCAGCTTCTCCTTGTTGAAGAACCTCTGCATTTCATCACCGAATAATAAAATAGCCTTCGTCGACGAAACTCTGGCTTCATCGATTAAGCCTGCTCAAATTATTGTTGTACCATTTTATTATTTATTTATTCCATAACTCATGGGTCGGGTTCTTACAACCTCCCCTCCTTACAAAAAATTTATCCTCGAAATTTGTAATCTTTCAATTACGAACTCATCCACATAACTGAATACACATACCCGACTCTAGGAAGAGTCGACGGCTACTTACAATGCAGCCCCGTCACAATACATACATACCCTCACTTATGGCAAAGGAATTCCATGGTTACATACATATACTATCTTGGGAGTTCATAATAACACACACTCCCAAAGACTAACCACCTATCACAATACAATAGAAGCATCATTCAGACGTACTCAACCAAACTACCTCTCAGAACAATTATGGATACTTCTAGTGTATCTCTACTTCCAATTCCCAAGAAGCTTCCTCAACCTCATGATTCTACCATAATACCTTCACTAGCGGTATTTCCTTGGTAAGTAACTTCTAAACTTTGCAGTCCAGAACCTGAAACGACACCTCCTTATACGCTAAAGCATCCCCAATTTCCAAGTTCTCATAGCTAATAACATGTGACGAATCCAACACATACCTCCTCAACATGAATACGTGGAACATATCATGGATCCTTGAAAGCACTGGGGGTAGTGCAATCCTGTAGGCTACCGGACTCACTCGCTCAAGAACCTCAAATGGTCCATTTACCTCGGGCTCAGCTTGCCCTTCTTCCTGAATCTCACCACCCCTTTCATCGGAATGATTTTCAGGAATATCTTACCCCCCACTTTGAATTCCAACTCACGGTGGTGAACATCCAAATAACTCTTCTGCCAACTTTGAGTCGATTTAATCCTGTTCCAGATCAAACCCACCTTCTTAGACTCCTACTATACGAGTTTAGGTCATAAAACCTAACGTTGACCAACCTCATCCCAATATAGAGGAGACCGACACCACCAACCATACAGAGCCTTGAACGGTGCCATCTTGATACTAACCTGGAAGCTATTATTATAGGCAAACTCTACTAGTGGCAGAAACTGCATCCAACCACCACCGAAGTCTAACACGCAAGCCTGTAACATATCCTCCAAGATTTGTATTGTTTTCTTCGACTATCCATCAGTCTGGGGGTGGAACACTGTACTAAAAGTAAGCTTCGTCCCTAGTGCTTCCTGCAAGCTCTTCCAGAATCAAGAGGTAAACCTCGGTCTTGATTTAACACAATGGATGATGTTACCCCGTGCATTCTGACTATTTCATGCACGTACAAGTCTGATGCCTACTCAAAGGGTAGCTAACCTTCATTAGTACAAAGTGAGCATATTTCGTCAACCTGTCCACGATTACCCAAATGGCATTCTGCCTGTGAAGCGCTGGCACCAATCCGGTAACAAAGTCTATGGAAATGTGCTCCCATTTCCACTCCGAAATAGCTAAGGGCTATAATGGCCCTACCGGCCTTTGATGCTTAGTTTTCACCTACTAACACGTCAGACACTACTCCATGAACTGATCAATCTCCATTTTCATACCACTCCACCAGAAGATCTTGCACAAATCCCGATACATCTTCGTGCAACCAGAATTTACTGTATATAAAGAACGATACGTTTCCTCTAGAATCATCCTTCTCATCTCATCGCCATTTGGAACACACAGCCTGGTTCCAAACCTCAACACACCTCCCTCATAGATGTCAAAATCCGCAGCCAACCCCTGCTGCACTTTCTCCATAGTCTCAACTAACTTCACATCACTAGTTTGCGCGGCTTTAATACACTCTAACAAAGTCAGTTGGATCACCAAGCTAGCAATGAAAGCCTGATGATCTCCGACCACTAACTCTAGGCCAAGGCTTTCTAGATCTCGTCTGATATGATGCTGAGCTACAACTGTAGATATTGCCACATGCTCCGACTTCCAACTCAACGCATCCACTACCACTTTAGCTTTCCATAGGTGATAACTGATGGTGCAATCGTAGTCTTTGATCAGCTTAAGTCACCTTATTTACCTCATCTTCAATTCCTTTTGAGTGAAAAAGTACCTGAGGCTTTTTTGGTCAGTGAAAATCTCACACTGAACACCATACAGGTAGTGTTGCCAGATCTTCAGTGCATAAACTATAGCAGCCAATTCCAAATCATGTGTTGGGTAATTCTTCTTGTGTACCTTGAGTTACTGAGAAGCATAAGCTATTACCTTACCTTATTGCATAAGTATGTATCCCAAACCCTTCAAAGATGCGTCACTATAGATCACAAAACCGCAATTCCTAGAAGGAATAGTCAAGACCGAAGCATTAACCAGTCGCTGTTTCAACCCTTGGAAACACCGCTCGCAATATTTGGTCCAATCAAACTTCACACCCTTCTTGGTCAATCGTATTAGAGGAACATACAATTTATAAAATCCCTCCACGAACTGACGATAATAACCGGACAATCTTAGGAAACTCTAAACCTCCTAAACACTCTTCGGTCTCACCCAATCGACCACAACTTCTATCTTGCTTGGATCAACTGAGATACTACCCTTAGACACCACATGGCCTAAAAATGAGACCCGATTCAACCAGAACCCATATTTCTTCAGCTTGGCATACAACTTCCTCTCTTGCAGAATCTGTAGCGGCAATCTCAGATGGTTTTCATGCTCTTCTGAACTCGTAGAGTATACTAGAATGTCGTTGATAAACACCACTACAAACTGATCCAGGTACTCATGGCAAACCCTGTTCATTAGATCCATGAACATTGCCGGAGCATTTGACAACCCAAAAGGCATGACTAAGAACTTATAGTGGTTATATCTGGTTTAGAAAGCAGTCTTCAAAATATCCTGAGATCTAACACTCATTTGATGATACCCTGACCGTAGGTCGATCTTCAAAAAGACCTGCATCCACTGTAGCAAGTAAAAGAAATCATCGATACGAGGCAATGGGTAATGGTTCTTCATAGTCACCCTATTGACCTCGTGGTAATCAACGCACATGTGCTGAAATTTAGAATAGCTACCAAAAGGGGGGTGAACTAGGAGTTTTTAGATTTTTAATATTATTATTTTAAATTTTTACTTGTTTTTATTCAAATACTAAAAGGACAAAACAACCAATCAAATTACACCACAAAACTTAGGAATACAATTCAATCATATAAAACTTAACCAATCATTCAACCAATCATCTAAGAATGATATTTCCCTTTAATAGAAGTCCTGTAGCTGTTTTGCAAAACCTATTTTGAATGAATTTTTATTTCTTTATCTCTTAACCAAGATTTCTGCAAATTAACCAATGTACTCCCTTGTGGGTTTCCGCAAATGGTTAACTAAAACGTACTTTCTTAAATCAAGAGATTTCCTTGAATATGATGTATAAGCCCTGCAACCTGCACTTAATTCACACAGTATATAATATGGAAAGTAAAGAGAGTAAGGAAGAAGATGAACACCGAGATTTACGAGGTTCGGCTTATCCCCAGCCTACGTCTTCGCCTTTGGTCAATTCCACCAAAGGATTCCACTAAGTATGCTATTTTATCGGGCAGAGCAAGCCTTTACAAAATTCCCTCGTTTTAGGTAGAGACACCTCTCCAAGCGAACAATCCTCACTTGGTACAACGATCCAAAGAATCCTTGAATCATCAACAATACAAAGAAATTGCTATAATGATCTGTGTACAAAAGAAACTTTCAAAACAGAGTGGAGTTGTACAAGTTAGAGCACAATGAACACTTGCATCAAATAATCAATAAAGAAACTATGAAGCTCAAGTGTTTAGAGATCACCAAGAGTTTGCTTTGAATAAACAAACTTAGAGTATGAATCTTGGCTTTGGAATTTCAGTAGAGTTTCAGAACTTCTCTCCCAGATGGAGTGTGAGCAATAGAAAGCTTTAAGTGATTGAATGCTTTAATTTCAAGAGAGTTGAGTGATTTCTTGGATGATTGAATTCTTGAGTTTAAAAGAGTATTTATAGGCATTCTTGGCTTAGTTTCCTTGTTCCCCATCTTTGAGTAGTCTATAAGTTTTTACAATGTTCATATTTTGAAAAACTAATTTTTTAAATTTGCACGTTGGATTTTAGAAAACAAAAACCTGTGAAGTTAGTCGGCTGGACAGGTGACTGGGTAGCTCAAAAAAACACAATGCCAGTCAGCTAGATAGGCGACTAGCACCATTCTATCTCCCAAAAATTATTTCAAGAAATTATCAATCGGCTGGCAGAACACAGTTCAGTTTGAGTCAGTCGGCTGACTGTCAGTCAGCTGGGTAAGTTTGCCTTGGTTAAGTCAATCGACTAGACAAACAAAAAACTGATTTTTCTTTTTGATTTTTCCATTTTAGCTTTACACTAATGATTTGATTTTTCATAATATATTTCAGGGATTTAAAAATGAGTTTCTTAAGTTTATATTGGTTCTTTAAAAAGCTTCATATTTTCTAAATTGTCACTTGATACGAAGTACTTACATCAAGTTTTTTTTAAACATGATGCTTCAAATCTTTGATAAGACTTCAAGTCTTCTTCTTTACTGCTTGAAAACATTTGTTGAAGTTTTCTCTTGATATTCATAACTTGTTCTTTTGTCATGATACAAATGCACAACTTGTTCTCTTGACGATACTTTAATTCATAGCTTCTTTCTTTTGTGTTAAGATATATATTCCTGAAACAAAATCACTTAACAAGCAAGTTATACCAGCATCATTTGCTATCATCAAAATAAGATTGAAAAACCTCGTTTGGCTAACAATCTCCCCCTTTTTGATGATGACAAATGAGAAGCAAAGATAAGGATAAAAATGAACTCCCCCTTACTATATTCATAATATTCCATTCATAAAGAAAATATGCTCCCCCTTACTATATGCATAATAATCCATTCATAGAAAAAAATACAAGGTTCATAATACTCCATTCATAGGGAAAAAATGTATAAGCCATAACATAAGGTTGCATAAGCCATAACATACAAGGTTTATAACTTCCATCTTTGCTTGTCACAAAAACTCTCCCCCTTTGGAGATCAATCAAAAAGTAGGAGAAATAAGTAAACAAAACTACCATCCAAAATTATAGTACATAGCAAACATTTTCAAGAAAATCAATTATCATCAGCTTCATCTTCATCTTCCTCTTCTTCTTCTGCTTCTTCAGCTAATTTAACAGGTTCACCTTCCTCACGTTTTTCTTCTGTGCTTGTCTCATCATCATCATTGCCATCTTGAGAGTCCTCTTCATCACTACCATCATCACTTGCAGGAGCTAAACTAATATCCATAGGATCTGAAGGACGAGATGAACTAACATGGTATTTTTCAATGCGACCAACACGTTTATTAAGTGAGGAATAGTTTGCTTGAAGAGCGGAGAAGTTGGTTTGAAGAGAGTGAATTCTGGTTTGCATGTTTTGACTAAAACTGGTAAACTGCTGATAAAATGGATTGAACCAAGCAAGAGGTCCAACAATAGGAGGAGGAGTACGTGCTTGACCTCCACTTCCTTTAAGAATCCATTCATCATTATGTTTTTCATATCCCATCATATTAAGAGTAGTAGAGTTAAAAATATCATAGTGAGTACGTTTGACAAAAAGATCGGATGATGAGGATATATGTAATTTGGCAAAAAGCATATTTAGAGTTCCTCCATAAGGTAGGGTAACTCATCGTGCCTCTACGCGTGTGATCATCCATTGAAGCATAAGACTTGGTAAGTCCAGCCTCTTGCCCTTGAGTAGGCACCAGAGAATGAAACAATCAGCATAAGAAATATAGGCATGAGATCCTACTTGAGGAAGGATGTTATATGTGATGATTTTTCTGCAGTATTTGCGCCTGAAGATTTAGGTGTTTATATAAAAGAGGACCTTCAAATGAAATAGGAGCATGGTTCAATACCAAAGGAAGAAATTCTTCCGGGGTGAAATCTTGCTCATAGATCCAAGACGTTCCAAAAGTAGGACACCTAAACTCACCATTGGGAATACGAAATATTTTTGCAAGAGATTATGGAGTAAGAGATATGGACTTTCCCATGACATTTTTCGAACAATCATTTGCTTCCCGAACAAGATTTGCATCAAAATTTGGACAAGATTTGGAAAGTGACATTGGGCTTGAAATAGTATGAAATTTTTCCATCCAAGAATTTCGAATATTGAGAGGATATATGGAAAATCAGATGAAAAGAAAGATGTGTCAAGAATTTTACCAAGAAGAGGTTCTCTCATGGTAATTTGATTGTGGTAGAAAGTTTTGGCATGAGGAGCTACAAGCCATTTTTTAATGGCTGGGTCTTTTGTGTGCTGCTGCGAAGAGGTAGAAGCCTTCTTGTTCCAAATTATTTTGGTTCTCGGCATTGTGATGTTGGGATGAAAGGGATTGACAACTTTATGGGTTTGGAGGATGATATATTATGATATTTGGAGAAAGGAGAACAGAGGAGAGTTAGAGACGGAAACTAAATGGAGAGAAAACCCTAGGTCAGTTGACTCATATTTTTATAACTAAAGTTAGGGTGTTTCCATCAGTCAGTCAGTTGGTTCTAGAGCCAGTCGGCTGACTTCTCTCTATTTTGAACATTTAATCATTCAGTTAGTCGGCTGGGTCTGGAGCCACTCGACTGACTTCATCTTGTTTGATTTTATTCTTCACTTAATTTCTCTATTGTGCAATAAACCTAGCTCTCTCCTAATATTTATAAATTTGTCTTCTGTGAGAGGTTTAGTTAATATATCCGCCCATTGATCATGTGTATTTATAAATTCGAGAATTATGCCTCCTTTTTGAACATGATCTCTTAAAAAGTGATGGCTTATATCTATATGCTTGGTTCTTGAGTGTGAGATGGGATTTTTTGATATATTAATAGCACTTGTATTATCACACTTTATATGAATTGTTTTGTAATCTAGATTAAAGTCTTTTAATTTTTGTTTCATGTATAGTATTTCTGCACAACAACTTCCAGCTGCTACATATTCAGTTTCGGTGGTTGATAAAGCTATTGAGTTTTGTTTCTTTGAGAACCATGACACTAAGGATAGTCATAGGAAGTGACATGTGCCACTTGTACTTTTTCTATCAACCTTACATCCAGTATAATCAGCATTAAAATAACTTATCATATTAAAATCAGTATCTTTTGGGTACCATAAACCTAGATTAAGTGTTCCTAGTAAGTACCTAAGTATCCTTTTAACAACTGCTAGATGAGATTCCTTAGGTGTTGATTGGAACCTAGCACGCATACATACACTAAACATAATATCGGGTTTACTAGCAGTTAGATATAGTAAACTACTAATAACTCCTCTATAGTGTGTTATGTCTACTTGTTTTCCTTTTTCATCTTTATCAAGACTTGTGGATGTACTCATCGGAGTTCCTATGGGTTTACTTTGTTCCATATCAAACTTTTTAAGCATATCTTTGATGTATTTAGTTTGATTTATAAAATTCCCATGGTTAGCTTGTTTAATTTGAAGTCCTAGGAAATAATTTAACTCCCCCATCATACTCATTTCAAATTCTTTTTGCATACATGTGGCAAAGTCTTTACATAGAACTTCATTTGTAGCCCCAAATATGATATCATCCACATATATTTAGACAATTAGCATGTCTTTATTTTTGTTTTTAATGAATAAGGTGCTACCAACCTTTCCTCTTGAGAATTCATTTTTTAGTAAAAATTTACTTACCCTATCATACCAAGCTCTAGGAGCTCGTTTCAAACCATATAAAGCTTTTTTTCAACTTAAATACATGATTTGGATTTTTTGCGTCTTCGAAACCTAGAGGTTGTATAACATATACTTCTTCATTTATATAACCATTTAGGAATGCACTCTTTACATCCATTTGATATAATTTAAAATCCTTATGGGCTGCATAGGCTAATAGCATCCTGATTGCTTCCATTCTAGCTACGGGAGCAAAGGTTTCATCGTAATCAATTTCTTCTTCTTGATTATATCCTTGTGCTACTAATCTAGCTTTATTTCTTACAACTACTCCATTTTCATCCTTTTATTTCTGAACACCCATTTAGTTCTTATGATTGATTTATCTTTGGGTTTAGGTATAAGCTCCCACACTTGATTTCTTTCAAATTGATTTAGTTCTTCCTACATAGCTATAATCCAAGAATCATCTTTTAAAGCTTCTTCAATGTTTTTAGGTTCCTCTTGAGACAAAAAAGCATAATGGTTACAAATATTTTTCAATGAGGCTTTAGTAGTTATTCATTTTGATGTTTCACCAAGAATTTGTTCTTTTGGGTGACTTTTAGCAAATTTCCGTTATGAATTTTCTAAAACGTTTTCATTTGAAGCTTCTTTATTGTTTTCTTCTTTTATTTCAATGATTTCTTCTTTTTGTGAGTTGTCTTCTTTCTCATCAATCTTAGCCTTATTATCATAGTTGTTTGACTCATCAAATGGTATGTGTATTGATTCAATAATTGTTAGAGTTCTTTTATTATAAACCCTATAAGCTTTACTATTCGTAGAATAACCTAAAAAGATACCTTCATCAGATTTTGCATCGAATTTTCCTAGATCATCTTTTAGTATTAAGAATAAAGCATTTGCATCTGAATATATGAAAGTAAGAGATATTAGGTTTCCTACCTTTCCAAAGTTCATATGGTGTTTTTTCTACACTTGTTCTTATAGATACCCTATTTGTAATGTAACATGCTTTATTTTCAACTTCTGCCAAAAAATATTTAGGTAGATTATTTTTATTTAGCATTGTTCTTGCCATTTCTTGTAAAGTTCTATTTTTTTTTTTTCTACAACTCCATTTTGTTGGTCCTAGGAGCTGAAAAATTATGATTTATTCCTTGTTCATTACAGAATTTATCAATGCCTTTGTTTTTAAATTTCCCACCTTGATAACTTCTAAAACTTGTTATCTTATAGCCTTTTTCATTTTGTAATTTCTTGCACAAGGTGATTAGCATACCACAAGCCTTATCTTTGCTTGCTAAAAATAAAACCCAAGTAAATCTAGAATAATCATCCACTATTACAAAAGCATATTGTTTTCCTCCTAGGCTTGATATTCTAGTTGGACCAAATAAGTTTAGGGGTAATAGTTCTAGGGGTCTTTTAGTAGATATATATTTTTTCTTTTTGAAACTTGTTTTAACTTACTTTCCTTTTTGGCATGCATCACACATCTTGTCTTTTAAGAATTTTGTATTTGGCAGTCCTTTTACAAGATTTTTCTTTGATAAT
Source organism: Malania oleifera (assembly GCF_029873635.1). Taxonomy (NCBI): domain Eukaryota; kingdom Viridiplantae; phylum Streptophyta; class Magnoliopsida; order Santalales; family Ximeniaceae; genus Malania; species Malania oleifera. The sequence goes on along the minus strand of NC_080421.1, from coordinate 39,849,302 downwards.
TTTGATAAAAGGTCCATGCTAGCATGTCCTAATTTCCTATGCCATAGCCAACTTATTTCATTTATTGCTGCCAAACAAGTTACGTCTTGATTCACTAGATTCTCAATATTTATACAATAAACATTATTTATCCTATGAGCTATAAATAAACTTTTATTTTCCTTAGCATTTTGAATAACAAATTTTTCTTTCTTAAAGATTATCTCAAAACCTTTGTCACTTAATTGGCTAATACTTAAAAGGTTATGTTTTAATCCTTCTACTAATAACACATTATCAATGGTAAGAGAAGGTTCTTTACCTATTCTCCCAATGTCAATTATCTTACCTTTGGCATTGTCGCCGAAGGTGACATATCCTCCATCCTTTTGTCTTAGAGAGGAAAACTTGGTCTTATCGCCGGTTATGTGTCTTGAACACCCGCTGTCCAAGTACCACTTATTCGTTGAGGGTGTTGTCCTAAAACATACCTACATTGGAGGATTTATTGTGTTAGTCTTTGGAACCCAAATTCTTTTAACTCTCTTTGTTTTATTGTTAGTTCCATTATTAACTTTCCATTCACCTTGTACTTTAACATACTTTCTTTTTAGTGGGCAATCGAACATTATGTGTCTTTCGTTTTGCACATATAGCAAGTAGTGTGTTCACGTTTGTTGTTTGAAGAGGTGCTAGCATAGTACTTAGCTTCCTTGACGAAGTATCCCATGAATAATTTCTTATTCTTTTTATTTGTTTTACAATTATATCATATTCCTTTATTTCCATGAAGACTTTGCTGTCCAACCATCTTTTCAAAATTTTCTTTACCTTTGGTAAAGTTATATATAATTTTCTCCTTATCTTCTACTGATTTTTTGAGTTTATTTACTTCTAAATCCTTTTTTTAAAAACTATCTTTATGATTTTTGCTTTATTCTTGAGTTACTTTATTTATTTCTTCTTCTAACTTCTCAATACAAGTGTCTTTTTCTTTTTTAATGATTTTGAATGATTCAAGTTGTTTTAATAGTTCTTTATTTTGATTTTTCAAAGTTATATTTCTTTCAGAAATTTTTATAAATCTCTTATGCAAAGAAAACAACTCAACTTGTAATTCCTTATAGGAAGGCATGCTATCATCACACGACTCATTGTAAGATTTTGTAGAGGAGTAGTAGGAGTTTACCTCTTCTTCATTCGCCATGAAGCATATATTTGCCATCTCTTGTCCGCTTGATTCGTTTTTGTTTAGCTTGGGCTTGAATCATCCCAAGTAGCCTTCGAAGCTTCCTTCTTTTTCTTCTTTTCTTTCTTGAGCAATGGACAATCCGGTTTGATATGCCATAGTTTCTTACAATGATAGCATATTGGAGATTCATTCTTACTTTTATTTTCTTTCCTACTTGTCTCTCCTTTTTCAAGTTTTTTTTTATTGAACTTTCTAGGAAATCTTTTATTTCTTCTATAAAATTTACCTAGTCTTTTAGTGATGAATGCTAAGTCATCTTCTTCTAAGTCACTTGCTTCACTTTCTTCTTCACTAGAGCTATGACTAGATGCTTTTAGTGCAATGGATCTTTTATGCTTTGGTTCAGGATTCCTTTCTTTTAAGGCCATTTCATAGGTAAGGAGTGAACCTATGAGGTCATCTAAAGAGGTGGTCTTAAGGTTTCTACCTTCAGTGATAGCTGTAGCTTTTGGTTCCCAAATGGAGGGAAGGCCTCTCAGAATTTTTCTAATCATTTCGTAGGTAGTATAAGTTTTTCCTTCAGCACTTAATGAATTTATTATGTGGGTAAATCTGGTATACATACTTGATATTGTTTCATCAGAATTCATCTTGAATGCTTCATATTCGCTTGTCAACATATCTATTCTATTGTCTCTAACATCAATTGTTCCTTTATATGTTACTTCTGGTTTGTCCCAAATTTCTTTGGCTGTTTTGCAGGCCATGACCCTATTAAATTCATTAGCATCTAGAGCATAGTATAGAGCATTTGTAGCAATTGAGTTGATTTGAAGCATCTTATAGTCTGAATCAGTCATATCCTTTTTCTCTTTTGGAATATGTTTTCCATCAACGATCTTGGTTGGAATAAGGTCTCCATCCATAACTACTTCTCATGCTTTCCAATCTATGTGTTGGAGATAAATTTGCGTTCTCTTTTTCCAAAAAGTATAATTATGTCCACAGAAGATTGGTGGACGGGTTGAGGATTGGCCCTTACTGAAGGGTGCTACTCCTATATTAGCCATTTGATCTTTTTATAGTTTCTTGTTAAGAGTTACTATAATTTGGCTATGATACCAATTGAAATTTAGAATAGCTACCAAGAGGGGGGGGGTGAATTGGAAGTTTTTAGATTTTTAATATTATTATTTTAAATTTTTACTTGTTTTTATTCAAATACTAAAAGGACAAAACAACCAATCAAATTACACCACAAAACTTAGGAATACAATTCAATCATATAAAACTTAACCAATCATTCAACCAATCATTTAAGAATGATATTTCCCTTTAATAGAAGTCCTGTAGCTGTTTTGCAAAACCTATTTTGAATGAATTTTTATTTCTTTATCTCTTAACCAAGATTTCTGCAAATTAACCAATGTACTCCCTTGTGGGTTTCCGCAAATGGTTAACTAAAACGTACTTTCTTAAATCAAGAGATTTCCTTGAATATGATGTATAAGCCCTGCAACCTGCACTTAATTCACACAGTATATAATATGGAAAGTAAAGAGAGTAAGGAAGAAGATGAACACCGAGATTTACGAGGTTCGGCTTATCCCCAGCCTACGTCTTCGCCTTTGGTCAATTCCACCAAAGGATTCCACTAAGTATGCTATTTTATCGAGCAGAGCAAGCCTTTACAAAATTCCCTCGTTTTAGGTAGAGACACCTCTCCAAGCGAACAATCCTCACTTGGTACAACGATCCAAAGAATCCTTGAATCATCAACAATACAAAGAAATTGCTATAATGATCTGTGTACAAAAGAAATTGTCAAAACAGAGTGGAGTTGGACAAGTTAGAGCACAATGAACACTTGCATCAAATAATCAATAAAGAAACTATGAAGCTCAAGTGTTTAGAGATCACCAAGAGTTTGCTTTGAATAAACAAACTTAGAGTATGAATCTTGGCTTTGGAATTTCAGCAGAGTTTGAGAACTTCTCTCCCAGATGGAGTGTGAGCAATACAAAGCTTTGAGAGATTGAATGCTTTAATTTTAAGAGAGCTGAGTGATTTCTTGGATGATTGAATTCTTGAGTTTAAAAGAGTATTTATAGGCATTCTTGGCTTAGTTTCCTTGCTCCCCATGTATCTTTGAGTAGTCTCCAAGTTTTTACAATGTTTATATTTTGAAAAACTAATTTTTTAAATTTGCCCGTTGGAGTTTAAAAAATAAAAACCCGTGGAGTCAGTCGGCGGGACAGGCGACTGGGTAGTTCAAAAAACACAGGGTCAGTCAGCTGGATAGGAGACTGGCACCATTCTGTCTCCCAAAAATTATTTCAAGAAATTGTCAGTCGGCTGGTAGAACATAGTTCATTTTGAGTCAATCGACTGGACAGACAAAAAACTGATTTTTATTTTTGATTTTTCCATTTTAGCTTTACACTTATGATTTGATTTTCATAAAATATTTTATGGATTTAAAAATGAGTTTCTTAAGTTTATATTGGTTCTTTAAAGAGCTTCATATTTTCTAAATTGTCACTTGATACGAAGTACTTACATCAAGTTTTTTTTAAACATGATGCTTCAAATATTTGATAAGCCTCTTGACTTCAGGTCCCTTTTTATCTTTAAGCTTTTAAGTACTGAGACTTCAAGTCTTCTTCTCTACTACTTGAAAAGATTTGTTGAAGCTTTCTCTTGATATTCATAACTTGTTCTTTTGTCATGATAAAAATGCACAACTTGTTCTCTTGATGATAGATTAATTCATAGCTTCTTTCTCTTGTGTTGAGATATATATTCTTGAAACAAAATCACTTAATAAGCAAGTTACACCAACGTCATTTGTTATCATCAAAATAAGATTGAAAAACCTCGTTTGGCCAACATGCGCATCGACCCGTCATTCTTCTTCATAAACAAAACTAGAAATCCCCAGAACGAAACACTAGGTCGGATAAAGCCCTTGTCTAGTAATTCCTACAACTGTTCCTTCAATTCTTGAAGTTCTACTGGAGCCATCTGGTATGGAACTTTAGATGTCGATGCCTTGCCAGGCAGCAACTTTATGGCGATCTCCACCTCACGATCCAGAGGTAAACTAGGTAAGTCTTCTAGAAACACATATGAGAACTCGTTAACCACTTAAATATCCTCGAGCTTCAACTCATCCGTAGTGGTTCCTTCATGCAATCTACGTACCCCTGACATCTGTACAAAAGTAGCCTCCTTGCTTGTAATGTCGATAGAATCAGTGGTGTCGAACGCACACACAATCCTACAAACTTATACTCCTACTCCCCAGGAGGTCTAAACACTACCACCTTTCCATGACATTCGGTCACAACATAACTGGAGTATAACCAATCCATCCCCAATATGACATCAAAACTAGACATATTGTACACCACAAGATTTGCCAGTAGCAGCCTTCCCTAGATTTCCACTGGGCAGCCTCCTAACATCCTCCTACAGAACGTTACATTTCCAGACGGTGTAGCTATAGATAACCCCTTATTCATAACTTGGGTCTCAACCCCACACAACTTTATGAAACTAACAGATACAAAAGAATGGGTTGCACCCGAATCAAATAAAATAACAGTTCTATTTGAAAGCAATAACAAGGTACATGTCACTACGTTCCATGCATAGTCAACATATGCTGGAGTAAGAGAATATACCCTCATTGGAGTTGTGTTCACTTGGATGGCTCCCTTAGGTATCTAATTGCTACCCTGGTTCACACGAGATGCAGGCGTGTTTTTCTTCAGTGCACGAAAGTCACAAGCCATGTTACCTGATTTGCCACAACTATAACAATTACCCCTAAATGATTGGCACTCTCCCTCATGCCATCTGTGGCACCTAATACAACCATCACGCTACTGATCCACCTAGGAACCCTAACGCTCGATATTCTGGCGGTAGCCCGAGCCATGGTTCCTTTTATTCCATGATCCCTGATGAGAATTAGATGACACTATCCTCTTCTTCAGTTCCTGATCCACCTCATCCTCTCGGATGTCGATCTCGATCACAGTAGCCTTATCCACCAAAATTGAAAACTCACGGATTTGTAGTATACCCACTAATCTATGGATGTCCTTCCTCAGGCCCTTCTCAAACCTCTGAGTCTTCTCATACTTGTTCAAGATCAAGCACGACTTGAAATAGGATAGCTCTATATACTGAGCGGCATACCCTTGCACCATCATATCTCCCTGTGTCAGAACAGAGAACTCACCCACCTTAGCATCACGGGTTGAGGCCGGGAAGTATCTCTCAAAGAACACTTCCTTGAAGTGGCTCCATGACATCTCGGTTGGACCAACTCTCTGCTTCTCCAGCAGACTTACCATAGTCCACCATCGCCCAGCCTTTCTAGACAGTTGAATGGTAGCGTAGAGGACTCTCTGCTTATCTACGTAGTGTAGGACCTCTAGAATCTTTTCTATCTTCTCAACCCAACCCTTTGCTATCATCGAATCGAGTCCTCCTAAGAATGTTGAAGGGTGCATACATGTGAACCTCTCGATGGTACACCCTACCACAGTAGGAGAATGTTCACGTCTCCTAATGCTCCGCTCCATCTCCTGCATAACTTGCCTCGTCAACCCTCGAGGCATCAAAGGAGACTCATCGCTCATAGTCCCCTCGGAGCTACTATCCAAGTTGTTATCCTTGGGCTCAATTCTGAAAATAGAATAGGAATCGATTAGAATTCCTACATCATATACAGTTACACAGTCATTGACATCTAATCATGTTAACTACCCATCTCAAGGGTCCAGGTCTATCCTATCACAACGACATGAAACCATCAATGGTTTGCCTTGATTTTACTGAAATCTTCATTCCAGTAAAAACACAGAACACCGCCAATGAGTCCCTTTCTAGCAACAAAACAACCCTCGACCTATTCTTCCCATTTCCTACATCTTATACTCTGGTATGTACACATAGCTACGCCTAACCAAGTCTAAAAGACCTAACAACCTGGTTAGCTCTAATACCAAGCTGTGACACCCCAAACCAGGCAATGGGCCCTAGGTGTGATGTAGTAACCTAACCTATCCCTGTATCATACAAAACACATATAAACTATAATAAATGAAGGTCTATCCCCGTGAGGTTCTCGTACACCCTATACACATTCATATATACATCATATACGCAGCGGAAAAGTTCATTCCATACATACATCGTACCATACCAGAGTCTATACAAATAGAATCTAATCTCCATAATACAAAACATAACCCATGGTGCTAGAAATATCCAAAAGGACAACCCTGTTATAGCCCAAGTACTTACACCAGTACTCTATGCAATAAACCGAGCACCACACTCCTAACACTAGGACGCTAGTTTTGGTTACTCAAAGGACCTGAAAACATGTACGTACGATAGGGATGAGACACATCTTAGTAAGGTAGAATCAGGTTATATCGGTGTGTGACATATGAGTGTTATCATGACATAAAGCATACACAATTCAGTTCTAGTATTTCCATAAAACAGTTCTAGTATAGTTCTTAAGACACACACATATGATCAATCAACCCGGTTTCGTCACACCCTTCAGCACGAAGCCGGCCCGCATTACACAGCATCCCTAACACATGGCGTAGCCCCAGGTTCCCATGGCATGGTATCGGTACATCTAGTGGATCCACACCCTTCGGTGATCAATCGGTAAGAGGAAGTTTCATGCCCTCAGATATAGAGCCGGACACTCTTGCCACTAGCAAGTGGTATTTCACACCCTCAGATATAGAGCCAGACACTCTTTCTAACCTGGAACAATTCGGAACACATGTTCCTATATCTCATTTAAGCAAATTACAACTTAATGCATATTCGTATAACAGTTCGATCCACACTCATTTGGTAATCATAAGATCATGATTTTCAGAATACAGTTTAAAACAAGTCAAGGTATGACCATCTCTATAACACAATATACTCAACAATATATCCACAGTTTTCCAACGAAAAAAAAAATGCAACCCAATGCCCTATTTTTTCCCAAAACATGAAAACCCCATAATTTTTACCCATTATATTTCCCCAAATAAGTAGCCAAAACACACGCAGGATCGTGAACTACAGTTCTACCGAATCCAATATAAAAAATAATTGATATAAATAGAATCCCTTTACCTTTCCCTGAAAATCCGAACTCGAACTCTACGGCTCTTAAACAGCTAACCAAGTTCCCAAAACCTATAAATCACAGTACGATAACTACTTACAATCTTACTCTCTACAGATCTACCGAAACGGAAATGAAAATAAAGCCTTATCTCTATTTTTTGGGTCAAAACCCAAAGGCCTCAAAATGAAGATTTGTTCCATAGAACACAAAGAGATTCCTTCCCTGATCCTCGCAATAACTTTGGATCGTCGATTCTAACAACGAATGATGAAGAAATCTTGAGAAAGTGAGTGGAGCTTTGAGTTTTTAGAGAGAGAGAGAGAAAGAGAGAGAGAACATTCTGATATCTTAGCCAAGAAGTAAAGAAAAACATATTTATAGAGCCTTTGACTCGACCAACCTCATCGACGAGGTGTGTCTTCGTCAACAAGCCAACAAAGGAAATTTATCGGCACCGCGATGGCCTCGTCGACGAGCCTGAGATTTCTGAATTTCCCAAAATCTCTTGGCTTCTCCTTGTCGACGAACATCTGCATTTCGTCGTCGAACAATAAAAGGGTCTTCGTCAACAAAAGTCTGGCTTCATCGACGAAGCCTGCTTAAATTACTATTGTACCATTTTCTTATTTATTTATTTCATATCTCACGGGTTAGGTTCTTACATTGTAGATATTTAGGGAAAGAGAAATATACGCAAAATTTAAGAAATGTGAATTCTTACTGAGGCAAGTCACCTTTCTAGGGCATGTGATCTCCAGAGGTGGTATATCAGTTGACCGAGGAAAAATAGAAGCTGTAGTTAATTGGCTGAGGCTGAGGAATGTTCCAAAGATCAGGAGTTTTCTAGGTTTGGTAGGGTATCACCGACACTTTGTGGATGGTTTTTCCAGACTATCAGGTCCCTTGACATGGCTCACGAGAAAGAATGCGAGGTTTGAATGGTCCATTGAATGTGAGCAGAGCTTCTAGGAGTTGAAGCAACGGTTGGTTAATACCCTAGTGTTAACAATTCCATCAAGAGAGGATGGATTCATTATATACAATTATGGTTCCCAAAGGGACTCAGGTGCATGTTGATGCAACATGACAGAGTCATCGCCTATGCATCTAGATAGCTTAAAGAATATGAGAAGAACTATCCTGTGCATGATCTAGAATTAGCTACAGTGGTTTATGCTTTAAAAATCTAAAGGCATTATCTATATGGTGGAAAATGCGAAATCTTCATGGACCACAAAATTTTGAAGGGTGGTTGGAACTCATTAAATATTATGACTGCACTATTAGTTACCACCTAGGGAAAGTGAACATGGTAGCAAATGCTCTGAGAAGGAAATCAATGGGACCAGTATTGGTAGCTATGGAGGTTCAGCATTCGATCCTAATGGATCTGGAGAGACTTAGTGTAGAGTTGGTAGAGAGTAATCCTCATGCATTTATTGCCAGCCTAGTTGTACAACCTACACTATATGAAAAGATCAAAGTTGCTTAGGGAGATGACGCAGAATTAGAAGAGGTAATAGCCAGAGTACAAGATGGTCAGGGAGAGGAGTTCAGTATTTCTGATGATGGAGCTATGAGGTTATTGACTTTTTGAGTCAGATCACTGGTTTTGATAATGACAAACCGCAAGGTTCTTATGTGTGTATCCAGTATTTAAGTAGGCTTGATATGTTAGCACACACATAAGGAGACTAAAAATGGAAGCCAGAGAAGGACATGTACATTAACTAGCGTATTCCAAAGAAGTCACAAGAGCAAAAAAGATTGAAGACATTTAAATTTCACTTGTATTGCATTTAATCTTTCTATTAGGTCTGTAATAGTAAATAGGAAATTATCTGTAATAATTAATACATTGCATGCATGATATGGATAAAATCTTAGTAATGACCATGGATTGACCATAAGGGGGCCACAGAAAGACCTTATTGATCACCCTTCAGTCGACCGATGCTGGATTGTTTCAGTGTCTTCAAAAAGACTGGAATGACCCTAGGACACTCATATATGCACATATATATATGGTCATATGGAAAGGGTGATCACATAATTAAATAGAATCGAAATGCACTTAAAATGCATGTTCGTTTGACCGTACTTCACAAGTACAATAACTCTCGGTTGACCGAACCAGTGACTGGGTCAACTATTTGACCATTGGCCGGTCGATCGAGACATGCCAGTTCATTCTCACCTGATCGACCAAATTCCCTTTGAGTCAACTATTTGACTATACGGTCAACCGAGCCTAAATTATATGCCAACCACTTGGTTGACCAAGTTCACACGTGGGAGAACTCAATGCTCTAGTTGATTGAACTACTACTTCAAATCATGCCCAGTCGACCAAACTTGCACAACTCGGTCAACCGAACCTACCTTCGGTTAACCGATGCTCTCGAGTTGTCCTATTATTTTTACTATGGTTAAAATATTTAAATAGGTTAAATTGGGTTAAAATGTTTTCAAACAATTATAATAATCCCCTATGTGTCCTTAACAACTATAATTTTTCCAACTTCTATATATAGCTCATCATTTGCAAAGATTAGCAAGAGATTAGGATTTATGATTAAGAAAAATCCTAAGAAAATATTTGTGGCCAAAAATCCATCATACTCCTATAATCCTTCAAATCTATTACTAAAGTTCTACCTCTTGTGTTCATCTATCTACTTAACTTGATAGTTAGTATTTCTTATATCTCTTACATAGGTTATTCTCTCCCTTGCTTCAAATTGTTTCATGTATTGATTTTTGGAGAGATACCTAAGGTTTTTCCCATTATATTTCACTCATAAATATTTGATTGGGAAAACCCTTGAGTAGTTGGGAACCTTGCATCCTCATTGCAAGTGTTCATAAGCTTGATTTGTGCTTTAATGAAAATTTTTTGAGTAAGCATAAAAGCCCTATCATCCACTGTGCTTATTACTTGAGAAATATTACTTGAGATATGTGTTAAGGTTATTAAGAGCTTTTGATTAATGACATCATAAGCATATTGGCTTGACATCAAAAGTCTCACTCTCATATACACACATTGATATACATTGGATTGAGAGTTAATACTTGAGTTAAAAAAATCTCACTAGAGCTTGATATCCTATCATTTGTGAGTGCATTATTTAGTTGAGCATATTGGTACATATTTGCTTAGTATAAGAAGAACTTTATTTGTACATAAATTTCTATATCATTTGTTGTATTTTAGGCACGGACCTGAAGAGGGAGACTATCCTTGTGAAATAGTCCCGGACTGGCTTAGACCCGGTTAGGAAAGCTAGGTGCGCCATTTTGGTAAGGCGTATTGGTTGAGGTCAGCCCCTTGAATTAAACTAGTTGTAATCTGTGCCACTTCACTCGTTAAGTGAGCATTAGTGGAATCCTCCGGCATGCGAGCTAGAGGCGGGGATACAGGCATAGTTGGCTAAACCCTGATAACGTATCCTGTGTTGGCTCTTTCTTTCCCTATACTCTTATATTTTCGCAATTTAATTTATGTATATGTATGTTTATATTTGAATTATTATATGAATGTTGTGTATGTTTTAAATATTTTAAATTGATTGGGAAATACTGAGTCTACTGCATTTGTTTCATATATCTTCTTAGAATTATTTTGTTGGGGTATTGGTATGTGCTTAGACAGACCCTAAATTAAGTAATACTGTTGCTAGATTAGTTGAACATAGGAGAGAAATTTTAAATACCTAATTCATCCCCTATTGGGAATACACCAAAGCTAACAGAGGTTTCGCACCAGATTGTGTGTGTCTGCAGATGATGATATTAGGAGAACGATTCTAGAGGAGACTTACAGATCTCCATACATAGTTCATCCTGGTAGTATAGAGATCTGCGAGAGTATTTCTTGTGGAGTGGCATGAAGAGGGAGATTTTCGAATTTGTGTAGCAGTGCTTGACGTGCCAGCAAGTTAAGGCCTTAGCACCAGAGGCTGACAGGGCAATTATAGCCACTTTTTCATCCCTGAGTGGAAGTGGGACAACATATCCATGGACTTCATCACTAGGCTATGGTCGGCATCGCATGGTCTGAATACCATCTGGGTAGTTATTGATCAGTTGACGTAGACAACTCACTTTCTACCTATTAAAATTAGCTACCCTATAAATAGATTGATAGAGATTTACATTTAGGAGATTGTTTGACCCCATTGAGTGCCAATATCTATAGTCTCGGACCATCTATTTTTGGGGTCTCAATTAGCATTCAGCACCGCTTTTAATCCTTAGACAAATTGTCAGAAAGAGAGAACGATTCAAGTACTTGAGGATATGCTGTGAGTGTGTGTATTAGATTTTGAGGGTAGTTGGACCCAGTATTTGCCACTAGTTGAATTTGCCTACAATAACAGCTATCAGACCAACATCGACATGGCACCTTACGAGGCACTTTATGGAAGGAGGTGTCGTTCTCCCCTATATTGGGATGAGTTGGGTGCGAGACAAGTTTTTGGACCAAAAATAGTATAGCAGGCATACGATAAAGTCTGATTTATTCGAGGTAGGAGCAGTGCAGCTCAGAGTTGGCAAAAAAGTTATGGAGATAATCACTGTCGAGAATTGGAGTTTGAAGTGGGTGATCATGTATTTTTGAAAATCCACTGAAGGGATTCATGAGGTTTGGGAGAAAGGGTAAGTTAAGCCTTAGGTTTAATGACCCATTCAAGATACTTGAAAAGGATGGGTCAATTGCCTATCGACTAGCTTCACCACCAGTTTTGTTCAGAATAAATGATGGATTTCACGTTTCTTTGTTAAGGAAATATGTCTCAGATCCTTCCCATGTCATCAGTTATGTAGAATTGGAATTTAGTGATGTTCTAACATATAAGGAAACTCTAGTACAGATCTTAGATAGGAAGGAACAAGAATTGTGTACTAAGAAAATATCACTGGTAAATGTCCTGTGGAGGAATCACACGATGGAAGAAGCTTCATGGGAGCTTAAGGAAGAAATCAGATAGAAATACCCACACCTATTTAGCGTGGTACAATATTGGTCTGTATAGTTCAAATAATGACAGTTTTATTTTATTCAGTATAGAGTGACGAATGTAAAATTATAATATAGAATATAAGATAAGTAGTGTTTTTGGTTTTGGGAGAATTTTCTTTTATGGGTATATTTGTAATCTCCCAGAACTCTTTATGTTATCATGGTATTCCCCCTCCATAAGTGAGGGTTAGTAATAAAATATGTAGCAATCTTTTCTTTTAGGATGGTGTACAATACAGATCGTAAATTTCGAGGACGAAATTTTTATAAAGAGGAGAGAATGTAGAGACCCGAAGGATTATAATAATTTAATAGTAAAAGAAATGGGAGAAAAATGAATTTTCTTAAAGGATTTCAGCAGGATCTTGTCAACAAGTGAAGAAGAGCTTGTCGACGAGCAAGATTCTTAGGCTCATCGGCGGGAACATGCGTCTCGTCGATGAGAAGTTACCGAGAGGACTGTTTCTAGAATCTAAAACTCGTCGATGAGGAGAAGGTGTTTGTTGACGTGCACACTTCACTAACTCGTCAACGAGAAGTTGTGGCTCGTTGACGAGGCCACATGGACAAGCTTTCTATATATGCTCAAAACCTCATTTTTTTTTTTTCTGCAAAAAATTGATAGAAATTCTCTCTCTCACCTATGACTCTTTCCTTCTTCTCTCTTTGATTCCAACTCCGTTCTTCGTCAGTTGGACAATCGAAAGCTGCCACGTCATTCCTGGGAAGATTCTATACACATCTGTTGGAGTGATTTGTTGGTTATGCCAACTTAGGAACCATCCCAAAATCAGGGTAAGTAGATTATTTGGATATTGTTAGCATTACCAAGTTCATTTGAGCCCAAATTTTATATTGTATGAGAATATACTGGAGTTTTGTGAAGTAAATTAGGGTATTATATTTTCAGGAATAGGGTGTTTTGGGACCCAGCAGGAATGGGTTGCGGCCCCCACTAGTTATCTTTTCAAAAGCCTAGGTAAATAATGAATAGTTTATAATTCCGAAAATGGAAAAAAAAATGAAGAATATTTTAGGTAATTAGTTGATTAGCAGGATATATATGTCAGAGGTGTAATTTAAAACGTTAGTAAGAGAGCTTAATTACGAGGTAAGGGAAATATGTTATGCCAGATAAATTAGAATTTTATCAGTAAATATAGTATAACTTTATGAGTGTTTTTCAGTACAAATATTATATAGTTTTACAAATTATATCTAATGAGTTATCAGTTCTTGTGTGGCATGGGTAATATGAGTACAGTACTGAGTTTATCCAATATTTTATAGAATTACGTATTTACACAGTTTAACATGGTTTAATAGAAAGCATAATATACAGTTTTACAGTGAGCATATTATACACAGATCTCAGGGCAATAATAGTCAGTTATATAGTTTTACAGATCAGTTATTATAGTTTATGTTCAAAATAGACAGTACATTTTATACAGAATAGTTATTACAGTGTTATGCCTATTACAGCAGGAACAGAATCATGGTAAATAGTAAAATACATGTATATACCAAAGTATTATATATATATATATATATATATATATATATATGTTGACTCTACGAGTCCAGTCCTTTTTTGATAATGACAAATCACTTGGTATTTGATCTGTGTAATTGAGATTGTGAACATGAATTATATTAAGCATGCACAGAAGGATAACAAGTAATGGAAGCCATGAAGATTAAAGCTTACATATCTTGGCACATTCCATGGAACACAAAGAATAAGAGAATCAAGATGCAAGCAGTAAAATTCAAGAACATCATGGGAATGGGTACTTAGAACTCATGTACTTACATTTTCATATAAATTAGTTTGAGGCTCAAATCACATCTTAGAATGACTTTAGGACTCATGCATTTCATGAACATTTCTAGAGGAATTATATGGACTTAGAAACCTATTTAAAAACCCTAGAAAATGTTTTATAAAAGGATAAATAAAGAGAGCAAATCATATTTTGAATTGATTTTGAAAAATCAGAAGAACAGAACCTCAGAAGACTGAAGTTTCTATTCAAAAGCTTGAAGTGGTAACTTCAGATGACTGAACTTTAAGTTCGGTTGACTGAAGAATTACTTTAGGCGTTTGAAGAATAAGTTCATATGTTTGAAGATTTATTGGTGAAAAATAGAAACTGGCAAAAGCACCTCAGATGACTAAACTTTGACTTCGGTCGTCTGAACTCGATGCTTCGGTTGTCTGACCCTTGACCTCGGTCTTCTGACCCTGTGTCCAGGTTATTTTTTTGAAGGATAAAAAGGGCTTCAGTCATCTGGGCCCCTGACCTCAGTTGTCTGAATTTTCGGGAAAGATTAAAAATTTAATTTTTTATTGAGCAAACACGCGAGCTATCTTATAATCCAATGGTCAAGATTGGTTCTAGGGTTAAAACACCTATTTATACTGCATATCTAAACCCTAGTATGGAAGAAAAAAAGAGAAACGTGAAAAGCTAAGACACACAAGAAGAGAAGAACACATCTTATTGAGAAACTTGAGCTAATTGCTATGCGATTGCCTGCACACCAACCTATATTCATCTTCCTTGAGCCAATCTACACAGAAAACTAAAAGGGATATCTCTTATACATCTTTCATTCAACTTAGTATTGAGGTTTGATTTATCCATTTTGTTTTATCAAGAGATTCTCATATCAACATCTATTTTTGAACACCTTTAGAGAAGTTTGATATTAAGTTTTCACATTCATATAAAGAGTGTTTTTGACAAGTTCATTACTTGAGAAAGGTGTTAACTTTTGGTTGAAAAGTTCTTGATTCAAGAGTATATATATTTTTCCTAGAGCTTATCATTGCAAAATCTACTTTTGAATATTTGATAAGAGGTTGATCTTGTATGTGCATATAGTAAATCATTTTTTAGAAGATTTCCACTTGAGAAGTGTTTTAGTTATTGATTAAATATTGTTGGTTCAAGTGAGTTTGCATTCAAAGAGTAGATTTTTTGAATATAACAAATCTACTTATTTGAAGATTCTTAGTGTTTATAAGTATATATATATATTGAAGGATATTTTCTGAAAATCATATAATAAGTGTGTTGATCTTTGGTATTCTCATCATATAGATACATATATATACATTAATTCAAATATTACCAAGATCACATTGAGATTGAAATACTTAGAGAAATATTGTTTTTGACAAAGTGTGTTTAACATCTTTGCAATCTTCAAAGTTGTTTTTTGTACTCAAATATTTAACCTAAATTCTCCAAAGCATTGAGTTATGCAAATATTTTTGGGAGATTTTATAAAAAGGGGTTTTGTTTGTTGAAGCATATCATTCATAAACGATTGTATCTTTTCATACATTCTGAGCTTCAAATTTCATCATATGGTAAATGTATTAGGATTTTGAATTGCACTCACCAGCTTTGTTTGGAAGCAATTTTGAGTGTTTTCCAGATTTCATTGTATTCATGGTTCGGTGTGTGAATCAGGGTTTGAGGAGAGAGTTGTATCTCTTGTAAGTAGTGGAGTAGGAAGAAGTTGTACCTCTTGTAAGCAGTGGATTGTAAGGGAAGATTTGTCCCAATTTAAGGAATAGAGATTATAGTGAAATCCTTAAGTGGTTGCTCAAGGCGAGGACGTAAGCCGAGTTGGCTGAACCTTGTAAAAACTGCGTTTGTCTTCTCTCTTCCCTTTACTCTTTACTTTCCTCACTACATTTGATTTATTCGTATTGCATGTGTAGGTTGAATAACGTTACACATAATTAATTAGGTAAAAAGAACTCATTGGTAAAATAAATTTAATTTTGTAATAAATCTCTGAAATTGATTAGTTAAATAAACAAATAGGGATTCAGTGGTAAATAGGTTCAAAGAATCTTAAAATACCCAATTCACATTTCTATTGGGATTACACCTAATTCAACAATATATATGTATAGTATCAGACCCTTATGGACCATTTCAAATCAGATAGAAGAGCACTGTATAGTAGCTATACAGTGGAGAGAGTGCAACCACACATCAGTTAGAGTGTGGTATTTTATGGTTGATTGTGCCGTTGGAGAGATTGCAGACTCCTTGGTAATCTAATCCAGGTGGAGGGGAGTGATTGCAGTGCTCCTTAGATAAACCCAGGTTGAGGGGCCAATTGTACCTTAGTGGAGCTATAGTTGACTAATCTTGGAGAGCCGAACAGGATTAAGTCTGCCTTCAGGCCACACAACCCTGTCATAAGGGGATTTGAATCATGACATCGAGTTATCCATCCAAGGAAGTTTTCACAGCTATTATATATGTATAGGAAACAACAAAATTATTTGTAGTTATTAAAATTATATTCAAATAGAAAGTTTAGAAACATATATATTTTAAGAAAACACAGGTGTGAGTTATATGGTATATTACTATTACATGTTAATTTAGATTCAGTTAATTACAATATATGTATATAGTTTAAAGAAACTCACATGCCACGCACTGGTAATAACATATTTTGTCTTACTGAGCGTTGACTTATCCCAGTAATTTACTATTTTTCATGTGATCCAGCTAGATGGGTAGACCAGGTTCGTAGATAGAGGAGATATCAGTTCTACCTTGTTTATAGGGTAAGTAGTTTTGGGTGAGATGTATTTTTGTATAGACCCTAGGGGATTTGGACTTTTAAAATAAAGTGACGTACATAAGTGGTAAAAATTTTGGTATTGTGTTTCTGGTTGCACACTTTATGTTTTCCGCTGCTTAGGTATTATGTTTTTTGGTATTAGAGAACAAAATATATTTATCAGTTAGCATTATGTTTATTATTATTATTATAAAAATATGGCATGAAAAAAATCAGGTCGTTACAATAAGCCAGCGCTTCACTGATCTCTAAGGACTCATAACTGATCACGTGTAATGGATTTGGCTCGTACTTCCTTAGCACCGACATGTGAAACACATCATGCACCCTAGATATGGTTAGGGGTAAGGCTACTTGATAAGCATCTGGACCTATCCTCTCTAGGATCTCGAATGGCCCAATGTACCGAGGACTCAACATGCCCTTCCTCCCAAATCTCATCACTCCTTTCAGAAGAGCAACCATAAAAAATACCATATCTTCGATATCAAATTTCAGTTCCCGTCAGCGAGTATCAGCATAAATCTTTTGTTGACTCTAAGCTGATCTAATCCTTTCTCTGATAAGCTTGACCTTCACATAGGTTTGCTGAACCAATTTTGGTCCCAAAATCTACCGCTCACCTACCTCATCCCAATACACGGAGATTGGCACCAACGACCATACAAGGCCTCATATGGTGCCATCTCAATACTGACCTGGTAGCTGTTGTTATACCAACATGCATGCTCGTAGCATATCCTCCAAATTTTGAATTATCCTTTCAAACTGCTCATCTGTTTGTGGGTGAAACGTCATGCTGAACATGAGTTGTGACTCCAAGGCATCCTGCAACCCCTTCTAGAATCGAGATGTGAAATGTGGGTCTCAATCTGAAATGACAGACACAGGGACGCCATAGAGCCATACTACCTCCTGTACGTACAACTTTTTCAATTTATTCATAGAATAGTTGACTCTGATTGGAATTAAGTGTGTCATCTTCGTCAACCGATCCACAACCTCCAAGATAGCATTCTGTTTGTGCATTGCTAAAGGCAACCCTGAAACAAAATCCATTGAGATGCGTTCCCACTTCCACTTGGGAATGTCAAGTAGCTGTAGTGGTCCTGCTCGTCTTTGATGCTCAACCTTCACCTACTGACACATCAGGCATTGCCTAAAAAACCTGGCCATTTCCCTCTTCATATTACTCCACCAGAACGATTCTCACAGATCTTTTTACGCTTTTGTGCTCCCTAGATGAATAGCATAGAGAGAGCGATGAGCCTCCTCTAGACTCATCCTCTTTATCTTTGTGTCATTTAATACACACAACCTAGTGTGGAATCTAAGAACTCCATTCTCAAAGGCATTAAATTCTGAATATGGTTTGTCGCGGCGTCCCGAGAGCACGTGTGCCCCGGGCGACGAAATCAAAAATCAATTTAATGTTTTCAGGAAAAATATGGTGTAGGAGTCGCCACTAACCTTTAGTGCGGTTAGAACACATGATTACTACCCCATTAGGGGTAGAATCGGTCTACATTACCAGAGTTGGGGTCGGGAGTTCGGTTACGCGAAGGGAAGGTACGAGCACCCCCTACGCGCCCGTTCTTACGAACGGTACCTAATTAATTTGAAATTATCCCTAAGTTAATCTAATAATTCTTTAAATTACTCCTTTTTATGAATTTATAAATACATGTAAAAAAAATAAATAAATAAAATAATAAATAAATAAAGATAATATATACATATATATATATATATATATATATATATATATATTCCCTCAGAGCTTAGGGTACGTGATGCCCGAAGGCTCATACCCCCGCAATAAAATCATAGGGATCAAAATCAATAAAATACTTAGGAAAGTACACTCCCAAATTTTGGAAACCTTATAGGATTTTGTTTATAGGAAAATACTAATATGGGAGGTTTTAATGTATGTTAATAGGGTAATAAGTAACCCATACCTACTAAAATACTATGAATGTCAAAATAAGTAACAAGATACCATAATACTATATATATTAATATACAAAAGATACTATAAAAAAGTAATACCTTATATATTAAAAGACTAAAAATACCCTAATAGGTAATATTAGATGTCCTAAAAATACCATATTAAATAGTTCGCTATATGTTAAAATTCTAAAAATGCCCTAATAAGTGATACTAAATGTAAACGTAATAATAATACCATATATATACCTAAAATACTATAATGAGTTACGTATACTAAAATATCAATAATATATATATATATATATATATATATATATATATATATATATATATAACTACCATAATAACTACTATCATGTGAGCATACCAAATATATAACGTAATACATAATACTAAGAATGCCATAATAATATCTTATATATACACTAAAATACTAAAACACAAACAAATACCATAGTAATATAATATCATACTAATAATAAGAACCCTAACACAATGATAAACTGGAACCCTACATGGATGTACAGGACTTGAATATTGCGCATTAAAAATACGACAACAAAAAAATTAGTATATCTAAATATTAAACAATGGAACTCTTACCTCCGTAATAAAAATAAAAATCCTACAATAATGAAAACAAACAAATTAGTATTTATAAATATAGACATCCATTATTAAAAATACAAAAAAACAATAACCAAGAAAAATTTAAACTTTACAATAAAAAGGTGTGTGCTGTGTGTGTTTTACCGTGTGTGTGTTGTGTGCGTGAGTTTGTGTGTGTTATTGTGTGTGTTTGCAGTGTGTGTGCTGTGTGTGTGCGTGAGTTTGTGCGCGTGTTGCCGTGTGTGTGTGCCTGTATTTACAGAGGCTTGCAAAGGGGTGCTGCCGGAGGGAGGCCGGGAACTGCAGAGTGGAGGGGGCTGTGTGAGATCTCGCCAGGAACAAGGTGGAGAGGCCTCGTCGGAGATGTCGGTGGCCTGTGGGGATCTCGGCTGGTTGCTGCTATGGTGACTCTCTCAGGGACCAGCAGGATTAGCAGGAGCTGCAGTCGGAGGGGATGCTGCGTGCAGTTGTGCAGGGTGGCGGCTAAGTTGCAGGACTGCTGCTCTACTGTGCTGTGGCCGAGAGCTTGGAGTTGTAGGGGGAACCTCTCGGGTGCTGTGCAGGTGCTTGCTGGAGTAGCCGGATGGTCTGGTGCAGAGGAACCAGGGGGCGGTGCCGAGGTGGCCTGGCGTTGCTGTGCTGTGGTGGCCGAAGTGCAGCAGATGGAGTGGAGCTCCCGGCAGCAAGGTGGCACAGGTGTGGTTGTGGCGAAGGTGTTCTGGTATGAGCAGTTTTCAGGGAGGTTGGCTCGTGATGGGGATGCTTGCCAGAGCAAGGATGGCGGCCGGAGGGACGTTGTGGGCGGCTGTGAGGAAAAGAAAGAGCAGTTGAGGTTTTTTTTTTTGGTCCCCCGTGCGGCTGTGCGCTCTCGGCTGTGCGCTGCCCCCCTTCTTGGTTCCTAAACGTGCCTTTAAATAGGCATCTCCCCAAAACCCTAATACACACTTTTCTTTTTTGTTTTTTGTTTTTTTTGTTTTTATAATAATAATAATAATAGTTATAGTAATAATAATACTAGTAGGACAATAATAATAATAATAATAATAATAATAATAATAATAATAATAATAATGATAATAATAATAATAATAATAATAAAATAATAATAGTAATACTAATAATAATAATAATAATAATAATAATAATAATAATAATAACAATAGTAATAATAATATATCAAAAACAATAAAATAAATGAAAAATAATTATAGTAAAGTAAAATTAAAATAAAAATACTATTAATGATAATAAAAATGAAAAATAATAATAATGATAATAAATATACTAATAATATAGGAAAATAATAATAATAAAATATCAATTTTGAAGAAAAAATAATAATAATAATAATAATAATAATAATAATAATAATAATAATAATAAGGTAATAATAATAATTATAGTAAGTTAATAATAAATAAAAAAATAATAATTATAAGAAAGTAATAATAAAAATACTAATAATAATAATAATAAAAAGGGAACCCCTTGTTCTATTTGGCTAGGGCAAAAATAGGGTGTCTACATGGTTCACTCTATAGTTTCTCCACAATCTTTGCCAACTCCGCGTCATTCAACTGAGCAATTTTGATTCGTTCTCATAAGGTCGGCTGAATCACCAACCTGGAAATGAAGGCCTAGGGATCCCCATCCACTAGCTTTACCCTCAATCTCTCTAGATCCATCCTGATTTGATGCTGCCCTATAATTGCTGAAACTGATGCCTCTACTAACTTTCGACTCAGCTCATTAGCTACCATATTAGCTTTTCCAGGTTGATAGCTAATGGTACAAGCGTACTCTTTGATCAATTCGAGCCACTTGTGCTGCCTCATATTCAACTCCTTCTAGGTGAAGAAGTATTTAAGACTCTTATAATCGATAAAGATCTCACACTTCTTACCATATAGATAGTGCCGCCAAATCTTTAGAGCAAACACAACTGCTGCCAGCTCCAAATAATGTGTAGGGTAATTCTTCCCATACTCTTTGAGCTAATGAGAAGCGTAGGCAATTAATTTAACCTGTTGCATCAAAACAAAACCTAGTCCCTTCAAGGATGCGTCACTGTAGATTACGAAGCCACCATCCCCTGATGGAATGGACAACACTGAAGCCGTAACCAAGCACCGCTTCAACTCTTGGAAACTCTCCTTGCAGTCTCTAGTCCACGCAAACCTACTACCCTTCCTGGTAAGTTGCGACAAAGGGCCCAATAGCTTAGAAAAGCCCTCGACGAACCAACGATAATACCCAGCCAGACCCAAGAAACTACGAACCTCATGCATGTTCCTTGATCTCACCCAATCAACTACCGCCTCAACTTTACTTGGGTCAACTAAAATCCCCTCCTTGGACACCATGTGCCCTAGAAATACAACCTACTCAAGTTAGAATTTGCATTTCTTGAATTTAGTGAATAGTTCCTTCTTTCTAAGTACCTAAAGGACTACTTTACGATGAGCATCATGCTCTGCTGGACTCTTTGAATACACCAAGATTTCGTCAAATGAACACCACCATGAATTTATCCAGGTACTCGTGGAACACCTTGTTCATCAAGTCCATAAATGCTGCAGGTGCATTCGTCAAAGCAAAGAACATAACCAAAAACTCGTAATGGCCATACCAGGTTCGAAAAATAGTCTTCGATACATCCTTTGCTTTCACCTTCAACTGGTGATACTCAGACTGTAGATCGATCTTTGAAAAGACTTGAGTGCCCTACAATTAGTCAAACAAGTCATCAATCTGAGGCAATGGATATTTGTTCTTCACGGTCACCTTATTGACCTCCTAGTAATTGACGCACATCCTCATTGACCCCTCCTTCTTTTTCACAAGCAACACAGGTGCACCCCAGGGTGACACGCTCGGTCCAATGAACCCCTTGTCTAAAAGTTCCTGCTACTGCTCTTTTAGCTATTTCAACTCAATTGGAGCCATCCTGTAAGGTGCCTTGGAGATTGGTGTTGTACTTAGTGCTAACTCAATAGCAAACTCCACTTCCCTGTCTGGAGGCAACCCTGGCAAGTCTTCAGGAAAGATATTGGAGAACTCCCTTATCACTGGGATATCCTCCAATTTCAATCACTCCTTAGGTGAAATTTTCACACTCGCTAGGTATCCTTGACAACCCTCTAGAAGTAGCTGCCTCACTTGCATCGCCGAGAGGATCCGTGGTGTAGAACGCACACACGACCCAACAAATAAAAATTCTTGCTCTCCGGGGGGCTTGAACACTACTTCCTTCCTGCAGAAGTCAATGCTCGCAAAAATGGATGCTAGTCAATCCATCCCTAGGATTACATCAAACCTATTCATATCAAACACGATTAGACTGGCAGAAAACCTCCTCCCCTAAATCTTTATCAAGTAATCCCTAACCACTCTATTGCATACCACCACTAACCTTGATGGTGTATCCACACCTGACTAGATCTCTAACGGTTAAGCCTCCACTCCACCGTTTAACACATTCTCGAGATATAAAGGAGTGGGTTGCACCCGAATCAAAAATAAATACAAAATTATATGATAAGTTGTAAATGGTACCTATCACCACATTGTCGGCGTTCTCTACATCACCTAGCGTTATCGAGTACACCCTAGCCTGAGCAGTGCCTCCTAGTTGGTGACCACCTTGAGGTGCCTGGTTACCACCCTAGTTCTGAGCCTGCGCTAAAAGTAGAGTCACTGTCACCCGAATGTCTTGTATTAGATGCCCTAACTCCCCGCACCTATAGCAGCCCGTGAATCGAGACTTGCACTTGCCTCATTGCTGCTTTTGGCACTTGAGACACATTGGCTTCTCCGAATTCCCCTGGGAGGCCTAAGATCTGGACTATTGCTGCTATTGGCCCAAAGGACCACCAGACTTCTTCTAATAACTCTTGCCGGAGGCTGACTGCAAATTATAAGGAAAAGGCATCTTCTTCTGATTCGCCTCTCTCTCCCCCTCCTGGATGCTGGCTTCTGCCGCCATGGCTCTATCCATAAGCTCGTAAAAGTCCTGTACCATCAATGTTGCCACCTATGCGTGTATAGCCTGCTTTAGGCCCCTCTTAAACATACAATCCTTCTTTGGCTTATTTGAAACCATGTGAGGGGTAAACCGAGTTAACTCCATGAACCTAGCTATGTGCTATTGCACCAGCATTGGTGCCTGAGTCAAGTGGAGGAATTCCTCAGACGTCGCCTCACGGGTGGCGATAGGGAAGTATCGTGCGAAGAACATCTCCTTAAAGTGACTCCAGGTAGTCGACATGTACCTTAGGCGCTGCTCCTCAACCAGCCTAGCTGATCGCCACCATCTCTTAGCCTCCCCCACCAGCTTAAGGTAGCGTATCTAACCTTCTGTTCCTCTGTGCACTCAGACACCTCCAGTAAATCCTCCATCTCTTGTAACCAGTCCTTCGATGCAATTGGGTTTAGCCCTCCCTAAAATTTTGGCGGATTCGTTATAGAGAACTGTTGGTATGTGCAGCCTCTATCTGCAACCATCTGATCTTGCTCCCTGGAATTCCTCCTAGGTTCCTTCCTGGCCTGCCTTGCTATATCGCGAAGGAATATATGAGCCTCAATCTCATTTTTCACTGGAGGCATCCAGGTCATTATCGCCTCCTGCCATAATCCCTTTCCCTCTGGGCTCCATCCTGTACATAGGTAAAAGCCGACTTAATCATTCCACATTTAACATAATAAATGCAAATATGGAACAAGAAGATTAAACAACACATATTCGAGACATCAACAACCCATACACACTAGACTGTCTAACCTCTCATCTCAACATCCAACTCAAGTCTCTCAACATAGAAACGAAAAAATCGATGGATTTACCATGGTTTTCTTGAAATCATCATTCCCGGAAAAGCATAGAAGACCGTCGAAGGAAATCCCACCTCTAAGCACCAGACTAAAACTCGACTAACTCTCTAACTCTATCTTATTACAACCAATATTCTAGTAATTTACTTACTCACCGTCAAAGTCTACAAAACCTGGAAAACCTAAGCTCTGATACCACTTGTAATGCTCCGGTCCCAACTTACGGCCCGAGTGTTATTGTAGTGACGTTTGTATACCTGTTATACTTCTCAACAAATATATACGTAGCGAAAAACATAAACATCCATCAAACTATTACCAAAGTCTTAACTGTCTGATAGATACATACAACTATTCCAACATTCATATACAATAGTGTATGATACTCAACGCATCCTCTTGTCTTATAACATTTTACAAGTTCTGAAAACCTATAACATAACCTACAAAAATCAAGCTCGTGGAGATGCTCACTCAAAAACAGATCGCTACCCTGCCCTAGTCCTTGCTAATCTTAACCTGGATATGGACTTGAAAAGACAGTTTATATGATAGGGTGAGACACCTCTCAGTAAGAGACGATTAAGCTAATAATAGTGTGTGGCCAGCATGCTTTAAGTGTTTAACAAAAACATGAACGTATATATTCATCATTTCCATAATTGTAAATACGTAGTGTAACGACCCCAAAAATAAATGCATGGAAATGTAAAATAATAATAATAATAATAATAATAATAATAATAATAATAAATAAATAAATAAAAATAAAAATAAAAATAAATGTATAGATATATATTAATTATTAATTAATTAATATTATTAAACTAAATTAATTAATTAAACATTATTAAATTGAATTTATTAAATAAATAAATAAAATGATAAACGTACATAAATGTATGTATATATATATATGGATAAAGGTAATACAAATATAAATAAATAAATATATATATATATATATATATATATATATATATATATATATATGTTTAACATTTTATAATATTATAACTATTATAATAGTTAACATATATATGTTAGTCATCTGGAAGTCTGAGACTTCCAGAGGACCAAATTCATTTGGGATTTCAATCCCAGCACCAAGCTTCTCACAGTCTCTCTCCTTGTTTCCTTCCCACTCTCTTCAATTTCTTTTCCAATATTCGGTCGATCGGAAAACTAAAGATCTCGTTGGATTCTTAGCTCCGCCACCGACATTTCTACCGGAGCGGATTTGTCGTGGGAGCGGCGCAGGCACCACTCCTGGGAAAAGATAAACCATCACTTTTTACTCAATTTCTCCTTAGATCTTCAGCTAAAATGACGATCATACACCATCACGGGGTCCTAGTCTTGATTGTCGTCATTTTGGCCAGAGTAAAATTTCAATTTGGGTATCTTAGGCACCACTTCAAAGCGAGAGTGGGATTTGAGGGATTAAGTAAATTGGATATATTTGGAAGTTTAAATATTTATTGGGAATTTATGGGCCTAAGAAATGTTAAAACAATATTTTATTTAGGTTTGATTTGATTAAATTAGGGTTATTGAATTCAAGGTTCGAGTGAGCGCCGCGGGTATAATTTTGGGATCTCTCTAGGCGTAGTTTAGGAAACCAAGTAAGAGTATTATTTGGGTATTTTTGGATTGATTATTAATTTATTGAAGGTATAAGTTTAGATATGAATGTATTTTTGAGGTTAAATTGAGAAATTGAGATTTTATGCAATTCAGGGTTGGTACATACACGACAGGCAGGCTAGGTTTTTAGTGGGTGTTCCTAGGAATACAAGTAAGAAAATGAATAGTTTATAATTCAGGAAAGGTGAGTATGAGATTATTCTAAGAATTTAGTCATTTCACAGGAATATATATACATATATATATATATGTATATATGTGTGTGTGTGTGTGCGCGCGCGCGCGCGCGCGTGTGTGTGCGTGTGTGCATGTATGATATTTTCAGGGAAATAGAGTTATGAACAACGTGGGCATGAGTTAGAATCGATAGACGAGTTTAGTTAGCCATGATAAGGGAAATATGCTAAGTTAGGAAATTCAAGAAATTTAACAGTAAAATATGGTATTTTTTTAACAAGGTATAGAATATTAATTATATTGCTTTATGGATCTCAGAACATGTGTTTTATTAATTATGTGACCTGAGTAGACATTTTTTTAGTATAGAGTTTATATAATTTTTCATAATACCATGGCTTATAAGTATTTATGCACAGAAATATGTTTTATCAGATTTTACAAAACTATAAATTACAGTGTATATATATAGACAGATATTTTATAGATAGATATTTTACAAATATTTTACACATAGATATTTTATAGCATTTACAAAATTCCATGATTTCCAAAACCATAACACTCAGACATTACAGATTATTCAATTAGATATTAAAGATTATTCAATCAGATATTTCAGTTAGATATTACAGTTATTTCAGTCAAATATTTCAATATTTCAAATCATATTTATAGGGATTAAATCATGACATACAGATTTTTAGGAATATTTCTCAATTATATATATATATATATATATATATATAGATTTATAAAAGAACAACAGATATATATTATATTCTTACCAGTATGGATAAATAGGAAACTTAGATAATACAATTGTATTTTAAGCCATGTAGGTGTAAGTTGCACAGTATTTACATGATATCTCAGTTCGGTTATTTATCAGTAAATTATTTATTAACTTAGTTACCACACACTAGTAATAGCATATTTCTTCTTAATAGGCGTTGTCTCATCACAGTAAATTAACATTTTTCAGGTGATCCAACTAGGCGAGCGGATTAGGCTCGCAGGTAGAGACGTCGTCTACACTACCCTGTCTAAAGGGTAAGTGTTATAAAGGGATTGTATTTTTGAGTAGTATTCAGGAGTGTTGGGGTAGAAGGTGCTAGGATGATGTATGATTATGTATGTATGCTTTTGGTTAATACTGGATTCTAGTATTGTAATTTTGGATGTATGACTTTATGTTTTCTGTTATATAGGTGATTTCAGGGGTATTAGAGTAAAATCATTACTAGTATATTTTATATATTATAAAAAAAAAGGTTGTATGGAATTTCAGGTCGTTACATTTTGGTATCAGAGCTTAGGTTGTTAGGTTCTACAGACTTTAGTAAATAGTGGAATACAATACCAGTGTATAGGAATGGATTGTGAGGAGAATAGGAAATTAGTAGATTGAGATATGAGTCACCTGTTGTTAGAGGATAAGATTGGAGTTTAGGGTTCTATCTTGCATCTTGGAGGCAGGAAATTCTGTGATTGTTTCTATGATTTTCCTGGGGTGACGACTTCAGAAAAACCATAGTAAACTATCGTTGGGTCTTATTTCTGAGGGGTAGGACTGAATCTTAAATTAGGATTGAGGATGATAAAATAAATGGTCATAGAAGATTATCTTTGGATCCTAGAGTGTTAAGTGTATTAGTGGTATTACGTAGCGTCACCTAACAGGTGATAGCAAAAATGGCTAGGACTTTAGGGGAACGGAGCTGTATGATTAAGCAGTTCACGCGTATAAAGCCTCGTCATTTTTTGGAGGGGCCTACTCATTAGTAGCCGAGAATTGGGTTTAGGATATTGAGGACATATTGGCATTGCTCCCTCGTATTGAGGAGCAGAAATTGTCCTTTGCTGCATTCAAGTTGACTGGGGAAGCAAATGCTGGTGGAGATCAGTGAGACTAGTAGAGGAGCAGAGACCTAAGCCTGTAGTGGTGACCTGGAGACGCTTAAGGGAGTTTTTTTTTTAGCGATACTTCCCCGTTACCATTGGAAATGTGAAGGTGATAGAATTTTGCATTTGATGTAGGGCTATATGACGGTATAATAGCAAGCAACTGGATTTATCAAGTTGTTTGGGTTTGTCCCGCCCTTAGTGCCAGATAAGGAAAGAAGGAGAGGAAGTTTGGGGAGGGCTTAAGTTAGGGATTTTATAAGCAGGTTGTAGGCTTCTAGGCCCAGACTTTTTAGAGATAGTTGGTAGAGCCATAGTGATTGAGAGTGGCCTATAGACAGGTGCTGTGACATAGAGTTAGAGGAAGAGACCCACACCTCCAGATTTTCAGGTAGGGTCCAGTCGGGGGGCTATGGAGAAAGTAGGATAGCAGAAGAGGCCAGAGACAAAGGATGGGAGGTCAAGTTGTATGAGATATACCAAAGCCCCCCTCTTTGTTCCATATGCTATAGTAGACACCTGGAACAGTGTCGGGTCATAGAGATGGCATGTTATCGATGCTATCAACCTAGCCACATGGCAAGATATTGCCAAGCACCGCTAGTTTTGTGCCTGCTTCTAGACCATACTGAGGAGGTTGTCAAGCACCTCAAGGCAGACAGCAGAGGAATACCGCCTTAGCATGAGTCTATGCGCTGATACCAGGAGATGTTGAGGTGGCAGAAGATGTTGTGATAGGAACTGTCTAGTTTGAATTTAGGGGAGGTCTTTACTAGCTAATTTGGTAATTTTAGATATATATGAGTTCAAGGTAATTCTAGGGGGATGGACAGGCTAGCTGTTAACTACACCAATATGGACTGTTATCAAAGAGAGATAGTATTTAGACCTCCAGGAGGACAGGAGTATAGATTTGTGGGATCATGTATGCACACCCCACCACAATTGT
The DNA here is from genome assembly GCF_029873635.1 of Malania oleifera. Classification (NCBI taxonomy): domain Eukaryota; kingdom Viridiplantae; phylum Streptophyta; class Magnoliopsida; order Santalales; family Ximeniaceae; genus Malania; species Malania oleifera. The sequence goes on along the minus strand of NC_080421.1, from coordinate 39,820,246 downwards.
TACCCACCATTCAGACGAGGGTGTTGTTGCTAGAGGATTGCTAGGGATATTTGGATTGTGTGAAGGCGGTATTAGAAAGAGAGCTGAGGATAAAGGATATCCTAGTAGTGAGAGATTTTCTTGATGTATTCCCTGAGGATTTTCCGAGACTACCTTCTAAATGTGAGATAGAATTGACTATTGATCTAATTCCAAGGATAGCGCTGAATTCTAAAGCATCATATGGAATGACACCGGTAGAACTAAAAGAGTTGAAGGAATAGTTGTAGGAATTGTTGGATAAGGAGTTTATCGGGCCTAGTGTGTCACCCTGGGGGGCGCCACAATTATTTGGGGAAAAGAAAGATGGGTTGATAAGAATGTGCATTGGCTCGGTTGGGGAATTGATTTGTATACAACTTAATGTTAAATCTTTTGTGGTTGGTTGTAATTGATTGTGGCTTTTGAAGTCATCTCCAGAATCTAATCCTTCTACCATTAGTGACTCTCTAGTACAAATAAATGTCACTCTTTCCTTCTTGGTCCATTTTACACAAGATTTATGCTGCCACACAATGTTCAATCATCGACCATAGCTGACTAAACAACTTCAGTAGTGTTGTATTCTGTACCAAAAATCAAGACACATGTGTATTGCATATTTTTCCAGCCACTGAAGCAAGATCAAGGTTGGCTTGAGTTAATATAGTAGGACGTAGATTTGCCATAATTGTAGTCCATGTTTTTCATTGAGGATATTTTCAAACTATACTTTGATATTCAATGTTTACCAACATAGGCTAGAAGTTGAATCTTAAAACTGTTGGAAGAAAGAAAAATCCAGGAACAAATTTGGTAGGAAAATGATACCATACCCTGATTTAAAAGTGTAAGCCTGTGTATTAGTTTGGTATTGAAAGGAATTAGATGATTATAATTCCAGGGAATGCTTGGGAGTTCATATAATTTTTACGCAAACAAATCACAAGTTATGATGAGAGTGTGAAGTGTCTTTTATACAATTGATCTAATGGGTAAATGATTACACATTATGGGTTGAAATGTCCCAGTAGGTATGGCCTTTGAGGAGTATGAGTCATTATTACAAGTTCTCTGTTTAAAGATGAGGCTAACCATTGGTGGTTATCTATTGATTATACACCTAGTTGTTAGTTTTTAAAAGAAAATAGTACTCAGAAATCCAAATGGAGTAAGGCTTTTCTTTCTAACTAATAAGCTCTTATGTTTGACATCTTGAGTGCTTGTGAAAGGATAGAATTTGGGCGCATATATGAGGTTTGTAGTAGCAATGAAAGAAATATACGAGTTAACGAATTCCAAGATGAATTTTTAGATTTTCTTTCCGGATGATTTATCAGGGCTTTCTCCAAGAGGAGATTGAATTTAATATTGATTTGGTGCTAAGAACAGAGCCTATGTCAACTGCTTTATATAGAATGACACTAATTGAACTAAGGTAACATAGGGTGCAATTAGAAGATTTCCTTGACAAGGAATCTGTTCGACCTAGTATATCATTATAGGTTGCACCTGTGTTATTCACTAAGAGACATAATGGGGCCTTGAGGTTATGCATTGATCATTGGAAGTTGAATCACATTACAGTAGGAATTGGTATCGACTTCTAGGGATTGGTAGATTATTAGATTAATTGGTAAATCCCAACATTTTTGAAGATTAATTTGCAATTAAATTATCACTAATTAAGATTTGGGAATTACATATCCTAAAGATAAAATTGAGTACATAGTAGGATCGCTTTAAGTTTCTAGTGTTACCAATTAGGGTTATCAATGCACCTCGCATTTGTATGGATATGATAAATCAAGTAATTCAACCATACTTGGATCAATTCATTATAATTTTATGGATGATTTTTGGGGTATTCAAAGACTCAAGAAGAGCATAAACAACATTTGTGATTAATTTTTCAAATGGTATGAGAGCATCAATTACATGCTAAATAGGAAATGTGGGTTTTGGACAACTAATATGAAATTTTTGGGTCCTGTCATAATTAAAGGATAGTTATCCATTGATTATTCTGAAGTTATGTTAGTGTTAAATCTTTGGAAGACTGGAAATGAAAATTGAAGTTGTTGAGTATTAGTGCTGAAGCAAGGTGTATTAGGACAGGATGTATAATCCATCGATTTATGTTAGTCATCGGTTCTAATAGACTTGCTTAAAAGATTAACTCAAAAGTTGTTAGGTTAACGATGAATTTTATTGGGATTGTATTCAACAAATTTCGAGGACAAAATTTTTATGAGGAGAGAATGTAACAACCCCAAAAATAATATGCATGGAAATATAATAATAATAATAATAATAATAATAATAATAATAATAATAATAATAATAAATAAATAAATAAATAAATAAAAATAAATCTATCTATATATATTAATTATTAATTAATTAATATCATTAAACTGAATTAATTAATTAAACATTATTATATTAAATTTATTACATAAATAAATAAAAAGATAAACATACATAAATGTGTATATATATATATATGTGTGTGTGTGTGTGTGTGTGTGTATACATATATATATATATATATATATTATTAACATTATATAATATTATAACTATTATAATAGTTAACAATATACAATTTAGGGTTGGTATATACATGGCAGGCAAGCTACGTTTTTAGTGGGTGCTCCCAAGAATCCATGTAAGAAAATGAATAGTTTATAATTCGGGAAAGGTGAGTATGGGATTATTTTGGGAATTCAATTATTTGACAGGAATATATATATATATATATATATATATATATATATATATATATCTATGTGTGTGTGTGTGTGTGTGTGTGTGTGTGTGTGTGTGTGATATTTTCAAGGAAATTGAATTATGAAAGTCGTGGGCATGAGTTAGAATCGGTAGATGAGTTCAATTAGCCAAGGTAAGGGAAATATGTTATGCTAGGAAATTCAGGAATTTTATCAGTAAAATGTGGTATTTGTTTAACAAGGTATATAATATTAATTACATAGCTTTATGGATTTCTAAACATGTGGTTTATTAATTGTGTGGCTTGAGTAGATATTTGTTCAGTATAGAGTTTATACAGTTTTTTCAGAATACCATGACTTATCAGTATTTATGCACAAAAATATGTTTTATCAGATTTTACAAAATTATAAATTACAGTGTATATATATAGACAAATATTTTACAGATAGATATTTTACACAGATATTTTACAGCATTTACAGAATTTCATGATTTCCAAAATCATAACACTCAGACATTATAAATTATTCAGTTAGATATTACAAATTATTCAATAAGCTATTTCAGTCGGATATTACAATTATTTTAGTAAGATTTTCAACATTTCAAATCAGATTTATAGTGTAATGATTATTTTGGAATCATGATGAAACAACAAGATAATTATATATATTAGTAGTATACAGTATTAGATCACTCATGAATTATTTCAGACAGATTTAGTCAACAAAGTATGGTACCGTTGCTATTTTTAGATCAGAGTGCAACCACATATCTCAGATAGTGTGTGGATTTTGTCAACCGTGCCTATGGAGAGATTGCAATCTCCCCAGTATTCTGGGTTGAGGAGGCCGGTTCGACAAGGTAGATACCAGTACCGTGCCTTTGGAGAGATTACAGTAAAGTTCGGACTAAGGATTGGTAGAGTATTTAGGTGACTTATCCTGGTAGGCCAACCAGAGTTAAGTCCAGCCTACGGGCTGCATAACCCTATCATAAGGGGTTAAATCATGACATACAAATTTTTAGGGATATTTCTCAGTTATATATATATATACAGATTTACAAAAGAACAGTAGATATATTATATTCTTATCAATATGGATAAATAGAAAACTTAGATAAGACAATTGTATTTTAAGCCATGTAGGTGTGAGTTGCACATTATTTACATGATATCTTAGTTTAGTTATTTATCAGTAAATTATTTATGTAGACTCAGTTGCCACACACTAGTAATAGCATTATTCTTCTTATTGAGCGTTGTCTCATCCCAGTAAATTAACATTTTTCAAGTGATCCAATTAGATGAGCGGATCGGGAGGTAGAAAGGTCGTTTACACTACCCTGTCTAAAGGGTAAGTGTTATGAGGGGATTGTATTTTTGAGTAGTATTCAGGAGTGTTGGGTAGAAGGTGCTGGGATGATGTATGATTATGCATGTATGCTTTGGGTTAATACTAGATTCTAGTATTGTAATTATGGACGTATGACTTTATGTTTTCCATTGTATAGGTGATTTCAGGGGTATCAAAGTAAAATGATTATCAGTATATTTTATATATTATAAAAAAAATGGTATGGAATTTCAGGTCATTACACGTAGCCCATTTTCATCATATGAACATCCCTATAGTATATAACAACAATTCCATAAATATACAGATATGCAGGATAGGACACACCTTCAAACTCTATACCATGTATAAATCCCCATAATCGGGGTTGACCGCCCCTACTGTCTCAATACAGTTTGGGTACACGATCAAGAGGTAAACTCACACTAAGACCGTCCGTATTGTCTCAATACAGCCTGGGTTCATATAGATTAAAAGTATGGTGCCCTCACTGGCAACGGATTCATGCCTACACTATCAGTCCCAAGGGTTCCTAAAGCATATCGTGCAATTTAAGTAATTTAAACACTCTTTCGAAATCATTTCAAAAAAACACATCATTATGTGAAATCAGGCCCGTAGTCGTCAAATAAACTTCCTGCATTTTCACAACGGTTCTAGTGTTGCACAACATCAATACCTGTCACACAGTTTTCCACATTTGAAAACAACCCAAAAGTAAATATGAACAATTAATATCACAATACGAGTTTTAAACAATGAAAACAACATTTTCAACTGGTGAAAAGGTCCAGAATGACAAGTACAACATTCTAAAAATATAACTTTTGAATTTGACCGATTGGTTTTGAAAATAAAGTCGGTTTACTGAACTGAGACCTGAAAACCCTAAAATGTCGTAACTCAATATCTAAAAGTTATTTCAACATTTCAATCGATTCATATTGTATAAATCATTGTATTAACATAACCCCCTTACTTGCGTGTGAATTGGAGTCTAAAACGACCCAAAACTTAAGTCGTAGCTTTCCGAACCCTAAACCTGAATGGTTCAAAACAACGGCACAAAAACCCTGAAACTTAATACTCAAAGAACAACACTTCAGTATAATCTCGTATACTACAGATCTACCAGAACAAAAGCAAAAGCTGACCCTTACCTCGATTTTCAGAAAAAACTCGAAAATCTCTGAAATGAAATTCTGATCCGTAGAACTTGTAGAGATTCCTTTCATGATCCACGTAGCGGCGTCGGATCATCGATTCTGGCAACACACAACCCGAAATCTTAGAGAGAGAGAGAGAGAGATTATAAAGAAAAACCTAACTTAGCCTTTAAGTAATCAAAATAAATATCTCCTCTAAGATATTTATAAATAAATATCTCAAAATATCTCCTCCAAAATATTTATTTATTTATTTATTTATTTATTTATTATTATTATTACTTTTTTTTTGTGATCAGGTTACTACACCACAAGCCATGTGGGGCCCAATGGAGATATGTGGGATCCACAAGTCACGTGAGGGTTATACAAAGATGTGTGGGGTCTACAAGCAGTATGGGACCTACAAAGATGTGTGGGGTCCGCAAGCAACGCAGGAGAGGGTTTGACATGAGGTCTCCTCGGAAAGGCTTGGTTAAAATTGAGGCGTCTACACCCACATTGAAAAATTTGAGTAGATGATGGGTGCTAATATACCGGTTGGACCCAAGACCCACTAAACTTAAACTTTTGGGTCAAGTTGGTGTTCACTCATGTGTATCAAGCCAACCCATAAACTACTCTGATCCTAAGAAGTGGTATCGGAGCCGATGGTCAATGGTAAGGTCCACTTGAGCAACTGTTGGTAAGTTGGGCTTACTTCCACGAGGGAGATGGTTTCTATTCAAGGGGAAGCAATTGAAACTCACAAGTGAGGGGGAGATTGTTGTGAATTCCACTTGTGAGTTTGTCCTACATTAGAAAAATTGAATGGATGATGGGTGCCTAAAAAATAAAATAAATAAAAAAAAAAAAAAAAAAAGGTGGATGATGGGTGCCCTATATACATGGTTGGATTCAAAACCTAATAGGCTTAAACTTTTGAGTCAAGTTAGTGTTTACTCATATGTATCAAGCTCACTTATGGACTCCTCCTGTCCTAACAAGTTAAATGAATATAGAATAATAATAATAAGTGATAAATTTAATTTTGGCCGATTCCATGTTTAGTTTGCAGATGAAATGGGAGTAGGAAAATAATGGAACGAAAATTTGAACGTAAAGTACAATGAAATCAAGTGATAAATTTGATTATATTCCCTTCAATTTCATTCCATCCCTATGCTCAATTCCTTTCAACGATACATGTAGAAAATGGAAAAAGCAACACTGCTTAGTTAAAATGTGATTTTATCTTCAAAAGCAAACATGATAGGAATGAGGGCCTGAATTTTGATTCTATTGCAGCCCTAACTCCAAACACCATACACTATTTAATTCTTATCATACAATCATAAGAAAGCATTATCTTGAATTCTTGATTCTAATCAGCAATCCAACTATGCTACTTAATAACAACAATAGTCATTAATTATTTAAAAAAACAGCAGTATTTTGAATGGACCCAACTATGATACTTAATAACATCAATAGTCATTAATTATATATTAAAAAAAATCCAGCAGTATTTTGAGTGGACTGTCTCCCATAAATAATATTAATGCTGCCATTGTGGTTTCCATGTCTTCCGAGTTGTGAAAGATGACTCCGCTTCCCTCAGAAAGGCAATGACCATGTGATTCCCCACCACCCCAATTTTGAGAAGTTGACCAGGTGATGAATGAGTTGGTTTACATATAAAATAGACGAGTAGGCGAAAGTGTGCTGAGTAATTTGAAATATTAAAAAAAAAAGGTGTTGACTGAGAACAGGTAAACAGAAAATGTTATATATTGGAGATGAGCTTTAGTTATTATTTATTATGTCAACTCTTGTGCCGTCAGCTGCAATTTGGTAGTTATATTTTTAGGCTTTCAAGGAGACAATAACATAGACAATACTGACTTGGATATCTTTTTTCTTTTTTGATCAAAATGGGGTAAAATATATTGATCAAAAGAATACTTACAAATACACTGGGCATTCCCAAGCCAAATAATATATATCATAATTCGGGCATACCCGGAGACCAATCATGGCCAATCCTTTGTAGCTAACAAAATCAATCCTAATACAATACTCCAAGCAAATCAAACAAGAAACATATCAAATTTATCGAAAACAGCCCTATAAATATATTTTTTTTATCACAATTACCAACTCTATAGGGGAGATTACATGATTTTCAAATCTATATCTATTCCTAAAGTGCCATATAAAGTACACCGTCATAGCAAGAGCAATTCTTTTTCCCGCCGCATGGACACCATTACCTGTCACTTATTTATGGATCCATTTGGTGGCAGCCTTAATGGTAGACATAGATCGCCTTAGGCCCATCCACCCTTTAATTTCTCTTCACACTTCTTCCAAAAATTTACATTTGAAGAACAAGTGATCCTGTGTCTCCAACTCTTCCTTATAAAACACATAACTCTGCTCAATTCCTTCACTGGTAGTCTATCACAAGTAGGTAGTTTTCCTTTAACTTCAAGCCAAAGACAAAAGGCATGTTTAGGTAAGCTCCCATTGAACCACACCCCTTTCACCCATGGAACTCTATGGTTTTTTTCCCTCTAGAACTCAGATTTTTTTTTGCATTATTTCACCATTTGTTCATCAATTCAATAGCTAGATCAATGCTACCAGCTATCAGCACAATTTAGTTTTTCAACTCCATTATCTTCTTGAAAAGGCATGAATCTCCTTTGTTTGGAGAGACATCCGAGATCTCGGTTTCCTTCAAATAGTGGTGGTGCACCCATTTTGTCTACAAGCTATCCTTTTTTGAGTGAATATTCCAAAGAGTCTTTGTTAAGAGGGTGCACATAACCCAGAAAGCATCCTATCTCATTACTCTGTAATGGAGAATGCACTGCATGTGGTAGTTGTAGTAGCAGCACAGTAAAAGGAGAGATGGGATGCTTTTGGTCTATACTGCTCACACAGCTGCTTTTTGGCCTTTGTCTGGCGGCTTTGGACAGCAGAGAATTGCCTGCTTCAGGGAAAAACCAACAGCCACAAAGCAAAGAGGATGTGGGAAGATTGGTGACCTTCAAGCAGTTGTCTATTGTGGCTGACCCAAATGACTTTTTGTGGGGTTGGAATGCAGCTTCTACCAGCCCATGCTCTTGGCTAGGCGTCTCGTGCTCTTCCAAGGGACGAGTCACAGCCCTCAACCTCAGCAGCTTTGAGCTCACAGGCCACCTCCATCTCACCCCGCTCTTGGCATTTCCCTATCTTCGCCATCTCGATCTGCACAACAATTCCTTCTCCGATGGTGGTGATGTCTCCGCTAACTCTAGCCTTGGATCATGCAGTCTCGAGACCGTGGACTTGTCTTCCAATGACCTCTCAAACCCTCTAGACACAACACCCATTATAGTACTGTTGCTATCCTGCAATGGCCTTTCTTCCCTTAACCTCTCCGGGAACTCAATCACGGGTGGCTCTCTCAACTTCAGCTCATCTCTCCAACAACTCGACCTTTCTCATAATGACTTCTCCACCAAGTTTTCCAGCCTTGAGTTTGGCGAGTGCAGTAGGCTCAAGTTGCTTAACTTATCTAATAATGGCCTCTCAGGAACTGGGTTCCCAACAGGCTTGACAAAATGTGACAACCTTGAGACACTCGACCTCTCTCACAATAAGCTCCAGTACAAAATCCCTGGAGCCTTGTAGGGGAACCTTAAAAATTTGCGTTGGTTGTCTCTCGCTTATAACCAGTTTTCAGAAGAGATCCCACCCGCGTTAGGATGGACTTGTGGGACTCTTGAAGAGCTTGGCCTCTCTGCAAATGTACTCAATGGTGGGCTACCTTTGACATTTACTGCATGCTCACTTTTGCGGTGCCTCAATCTAGGAAACAATATGCTTTCAGGGGATTTTCTTAATACAGTAATCAGTACTCTTCCAAGTCTAAGGTACCTCTACGTACCTTTTAACAACATCACTGGTTCGGTACCGTTATCTCTGACTAATTGCACTCGACTTCAAGTGCTTGACCTCAGTTCTAATGCCCTTGAAGGGAATATTCCTCTCGGATTTTGCTCAACACCTTCTCCAAACCAATCACTTCCTGCCCTTGAAAATATACTATTGCCCAACAATTTTCTATCTGGAACAGTGCCTCTAGACCTTGCAAACTGCAAGAATCTAAGGACCATTGATCTTAGTCTCAATAACCTAAGTGGCCCAATTCCATCCCTAATTTGGACCCTCCCAAATCTTTCAAGCTTGTTAATGTGGGGAAACAACCTCTCTGGTGAAATTCCCGAGGGTATTTGCAGTAATGGAGGAAATCTGGAGACTTTAGTTCTAAACAACAATCTCATCTCCGGAAAAATTCCATCATCTCTTGCTAACTGCACTAACTTGGCCTGGTTGTCACTTTCCAGCAACAAACTAACTGGAGAAATCCCGTCTGGTCTTGGTAATCTCCACAATCTCACCATTCTCCAACTGGATAACAATATGCTAACTGGTCAGATACCACAGGAGTTGCATCAATGCAAAAGCCTTTTCTGGGTCGACTTAAACAGCAACCATCTAACAGGACCCATACCATCAGAAGTTGCCAAGAAAGATGGAGCGCCCATCCCCGGACGTATCTCCAGCCAGCAGTTTGCAGTCTTGAGAAGTCGGCATGGCACCACCTGCAAGGGTGATGGAGCACTCATCGACTCTAAAGGGATCCGGGAAGAGGCGCTGGTAAATTCCCCTATAATTGTCTCTTGCCCCACAGCAGGAATCTACCCTGCTGACAAGATTTTCCTTTTCACAGCCAATGGAAGCACAGTCTACCTCGACTTATCCTACAATTCCTTATCTGGGACTATCCCAGAAAGCTTTGGTTCAATAAAATGTTTGCGTGTCTTGAATTTGGGACACAACAGATTAAGTGGGAACATTCCCAATAGTTTTGAAAGTTTAATTGAGATTGAAATTTTAGATCTCTCTCACAACTATCTTCAAGGGTACATCCCAGGGTCACTAGAGAAACTTTCGTTTCTTAGTTTCCTTGATGTGTCTGACAACAATCTCACAGGCTCCATACCGTTCGGCCGCCAATTAGCCACTTTTCCAGCGTCCAATTTCGCGAACAACCCTGGCCTTTGTGGGCTTCCCTTACCCCCTTGTGGCTCCAGCCCGTGTCCATCTCCACATTTTAATGGATGTGGTTCAGCATTTACATACCCGAAAGATCATGACTCCGGATTTGAAATCAACAGTTTTATCTGGATAGCAGTGCTAATGGGATATGGATGTGGGGTAGTGATTGGTGTAGCTGTTGGAAATTGCATCATCCAAAGGAAAGAGGAACGGTTTATGAAAATTTTTCATGTGGGACAGCAGCATATGAGAACAAAGAAAGAAAGAAGGCAATTTCGACAAAGATGATCTTCAAAGCAAGGTAAACATAATTAGATAAGCTTCCTTGTGACGCAAATAAGTAGAAAGATGCGGCAAGTTTCCTCCCCACTCTAGCCATCTGTTTGGAAAATAACATGTAATGCATGTAAGTCTTTGATCTCTCTCTCTCTCTCTCCACACGGATGCAAGTGCATATACCATGTCTTTATTCCCATAATCATGAGGCAATCACTATATTTAGATTGCTACAGATTGAAAGTTCAATCACCAGAAACAGCATAACTAAAGAAGAAACGAGTGTCCAATCCCACATGAGAATTCTAATAAACTTTGTCACAACAACAAGAAGCTTTAAGACCTATTTGGTGGGGTTGGCAAAACTATTACAACAAGCAATGGTGATTTTAAATCTTTCCAACAGCCTAAAGAATATGTTCAATACATGCGTAAATCAAATTTGGTAATTGTTATTAAAATTCATATAAAGTAGAAGACTCTCACACCGTCTATAAGGTAGGATATAAGTGAATCAAGCCCACTCAAAAGCTATTCAGTCTCAACTTATCGTGTTGCTCAGCTCAAAACCGCTTTATTCGAGTTCAAGCTACTCAAGTAGCATGACAAATCGAGTTCAAATTTCACAATAATATACACGAGCATAATCCAGCAGAATGTAACATTTTTATTTTAGTATTTCTTAAAATTATCTAAGTTATATATCATATATTTTAAATTTATGTACGTTATATATTTATTTAATTAATTTTATAGACAGATCGAGCTTATTTGAGTTAAACTTGAGTTTTAAAAACTCACAAGCCGAGTTAGAGTTCAACGATCATAAGATGGACCAAGTTTAAGTTGAGTTTCAATTTTAAAATTTCTTAGTCAAGTTCGAGTACCCCTATTTGAAAGCATAAAATTCAAGTTTTGATTTGGAATCATGTGTTGGGCAATGTGCAATTTGAAGAAACTGCATTGTACAGAAAATTCCACACTAATAGGACTACTGTAATGGCTAATGCAACCATTGTCGAGTAGAAGTGTCAAGGAATATGTAGGTAAATAGCTGCCTCTGAGTACTTAACTTTTTTGCTTTTTTTCTTTTTTCTTTTTTTGGTATAGGAGACTCAAGAGTTGGATCCAAAGTGGAAATAGTCATTCTATATAATATAATGGTAATTTTACATTAGGAAGAGAGAATGACAAATCCTCAACAATATTTTATAATATTCCTACACATGAAGAAAACACAAGCCTGCCTTCGGACTTATACTTGCACTTAAATATAAAGTATACTTTGATTTTAACTCATACAATATTGTTTGATTGAGACCACTCCAAAAATTCCTAATTACGGAGAAAATTTAGGATAATTAGGCTGTAACTAATTTAGTTGATATATTTTAGTTTATATTTAGATTGTATATAGCAGAAAATTAGGCTGTAAATATTGCTGAAAATCTGGCAGCATTTAGGTGCCGAAAATGTGCTGAAAATCGGGTAACAACTATATAAATCTCTTCTATATATAATGAAAGCAAACCTGATGGAAAGGGCATTTAGACCAAAATTAACATGGTATTAGAGCCCCTCTTCTGATTATGTCGTTTTGGTCTTAATTACAGGATGCGATTCTCATCGCCGCTTTTAAAAAATAAAAAATAAAAAAATATATTTGTTTTAGCAAGTTCTTTCTTGCTTTTCGTGGGCGTCGACCTTCACTATGGTGTCCACTTTAGTGGTTTTGAGTTTTGTTGGGGGCTGCCGGAATTTTTTATAGCTGCACACGCTATCCTTGGTTGCGGACTACTCATTTCGGTGTTTTTCTCGTGGTTGCTGGGCATTTTGTGGCTGTCGGTAGTTTCTATGGTGGTCAGCAGCTTCGACTCCTCCTGGTGTGATCGACGAAGGTGTTGTGTTTCTTCCTCTACTGTGTCGTTTTTCACACAGGACAGGTATTTCGAGTTAGGCTTCTGTGTTTTGACAGGCCTTCCATGTTTTATCTAGGCTTTTTATTTCTGCAAGGCTTTTGTAATCTGGTTGTGTCTATGGACCTCTTATTATTTGGCTTTGGACCTGATTTAAGTTAGGCTTGCCTTTATTTAGTTGATTGTTTGGCCTTTTTTTTTTTAGTGCCTTTCATCATATGACTGGTAATATGACGGGTCCCCATGGTGTTTGTAAGTATAGAAGCATGCAAAATATTTAAATTGCTTATGGCAATACTCTTCCAATTACTGTTGTTGGTAATTTGAGTTATTCATTGCGTGATGTTTTTGTCTCTCCTGGATTGTCTACCAATTTGATTTCTATTGGACAACTGGTAGATAATAATTGTGATGTTCATTTTTCTTGTGGTGGTTGTCTTGTGCAGGATCAGGTGTCGTAGACGGTGATCGCGAAGGGGCCTAAAGTGGGATGTTTATTTCCTTTACAGTTTTCTATTCCTAATGTTGTTTGTAATAACCTCGAAAATGGTTATATAAGATTAGTGGAGTGATTTCAAAAATAAATAAATAAAATTAATTAAATTAAATAATTATTTATTTTATTTTTATTTTTATTTTATTAATTAAATAAATTAATATTAATATTAATTAAATAGTATAATATTATATTAATATATATGTTATATCCTTGAAGCTTCAGGATTTCAGATTATAGAGAAGGAATGCCCCTTTGGTCTCTCGCACTTTCTCTCTCACTCCTCTGTCTCTCTCTCCCACTCTTTTCAATTTTTCGACTGATATTCGCCCATTGAAAATCAAAAAATACCGCTGGACTTCATTCTCTGACACCGACATTTCTACTGGAGTGGATTTGTCGTAGGAGTAGCATAGGCATATCTCTTAGGGTAAGCTAAATTCTTACTCTTACCTCAATTTCTCGTAAATCTTAAGCCCAATTGACGATCAGACACCACCACGAGAATTTAGGGATAATTTTCTACAAGTCTAGCGGAGTGGATTTCTCGTGGAGTCGTCGTAGGCATAACCCTAAAATTAGGATAAGGGGGTTATTAAGGGGCTAATTATTATTTAATTAATGTAGACTTAAAAATGTTAGAATATTGGGCATTCTGAGGTTGAATTTGAGTTATTGAATTCAGGGCTTGGGTAAGCACCACAGGTGTAATTTTTGGGACCCTGTAGGCATAGTTTAGAAAACCAAGTAAGGGTGTTAAATATTAGTTTAAATGTTAATTTTGAGGAAATGAAACCCACGGAAGGTTATATGGGTATTATTTTAGGAAATTAGTTAATTAAGCTGGGAAAAACGTGAATTGTAGGATTTGAGTTTCAAGCGCCGAGGCGTAGGATTTGGGTTTTAATGAGACTCTTAGTAAGTCAGGTAAGGAGAATAAATTATGGCTGTATTTTGATATTATTGATTGAATGAATATGTGGAAAATAAAGTTATGGTATTTTCCCTATAAAATTAATATATTATGAATATTAGATGAAAACTGTGTGGCATATGATATATACTAAAAAATGTAAGACATAATGATGGGTAATTTCTGAGAAAATAATGAAATGAGAATTATTGATATGTTAGTGGAAAATGAAGAAATGTGGTATTTATATGTGAATAGAAATGATTTCTATGAAAACGAGAATTTGTGAATTACTGATATGGGTATTTTGAGAAATGATGAACTATGTGAAAATGATATATACTATTACGAGGTGATGAAATGTGCACAGAAAAATGATGAGAATATTTTTATTGAGATGAATAGAGATATGCTGATATGAGATTAATTGTGTATATTGATATGAAAATATTGAAACATTAAAATGAAAACATGAATTCTGAAATGTTTATACTAGAATGTGAATATGAGAAATATGAAATGCAATATGAAAATTGAAATGTTATGATTGAAATGAGAATATTGATTGTGAATACTTGGAAAATGTGAATATTGCAAAGTGCAAAAGTTGTAATGAGATCATTGATATATGATTGATGAAATGTCAATACCGCAAAATGATTGCGGGTATGTGGTAATGATAACTGTGATGGATGGATATAGAAACCCTAATGATGGGTTGTGATATTAAGCACGGTACCGTTGCTAGTAGTGTTAGTACAACCACATGAACACGTGGAGCGTGTGGTGTGATAGTCGACTGAACTGTATAGTAGAGTTGTTGTGCCTCCTGAGTCCGGATCAGGGCTATAGGTCGGCCAGTCGTACTATCGATATGTGTTATGATATTTTGATCTAACCAAGTCAGCCAACTGCGGTTAGATCTAACCTTCAGGCCGCACAACCTTGACCATGGAGGGAAGCATGGGATAGTGAATATTCTCAAGGCAACCATGAGTTATAGACATGGGTATAATTGTTACCGAAGACACTCATAAGCTAGATGGAAATGGAAAGGAAATGAAATGAAAACAGAAATGAGAAAGAAAATGAGAAATGAAATTGTGTGAGTTAATAACATAAATAATTAAAGCGAAGTAAAACACACCGCCTAGGGCCTTATTGAGTAAGGTGAGTGTCATGATAAGTATCAATTGTGGTCGAACCCGAGTTCTTTGGGTAAGAATAAAGACGATGTCATGGCAGAGGGAAGCTGCTTATATGGGCGGGTAAGCTTCCCTATCCTAAGGAACTTCGCTGGTAAACAAAAGTTGTGTATGAATGGTTATGGAAACAAAATTAAAAGCTTTTGAAAGCTTGTGTTGTATATCTATATGACTGTATATATGGAATGGTGTATTTTCTAAGAAAATACAATCAATGATATGTTGATATATTATGGTATAAGGAAACTCATACTGCCACACACTATAAATAATTTATTTTGTCTTACTGAGATGTGTCTCACCTAAATTATCAAAACTTTTCAAGGAACAAAGATAGGCCAAGTAAAAGAGCTCTAAGATAGTAGGGAGCTTAGACCTTGATACATAGGGTGAGTTCTTGGACTAGGGAGGTGTAATTTCCCTAGGGTTGTATTGTTTTTGGGTATGAGATGGTAATGTATATATATATATATATATATATATATATATATATGTATGTATGTATGTTGATACTCTAGGTATTGTATTTTAGTTGTTATGTATATACTGTCTTTTGCTGTTAGGTTGTAAAAATGAAATAACTATTTATCCAGTACACAATGTGGGTCGAGTCATATGGGTGGTAACAGGGTTGTTGATGTGGCTGATTTGTGAATATTGTTGATGACATGTGAATATTTATTATTTTTTATATAAAAAATTGGTACGAAAATTAGAGCGTCATAGTTTGGTATTAAAGTCTAGCTTGCTAGGTTCTGCAGACTTTAGTAGATAGCTAAATACAATGTCACGCCCCGAACCTCGAAATGGGACCCAAGGGTGAAAAGGTAATTGACCTGTCCCTCTATCTGATAAAACATCCAAGGATACAGTACAATGGATGAGGGTCCGACCTCGTGGGGTTCCCAAGCACCCAAATCACATCCAAACACAACATATACGCAGTGGAAAAAGGTCATCTATATACACATATCCAGTACCATACCAGAGTCTATACAAGAGCAGAACATGGCTCTAGCAAAACGTACAAACTGGGTGCCCAAATACATCTCAAAATTGCAACCCACCAAAATTATAGTCCTAGCACTTACCCAAGTGCTAAATGCAGTACACCGGCCACTACGCTCCCTACACCAAGATGCTAGTTCTTGTTACTCAAAGGACTTGTAAAAATGTACGTATAGTAGGGGTGAGACACCTCTCAGTAAGGAAGAACACAGGTTATATCGGTGTGTGACATTTGAGTGTTATCATGATACAACATACACGTAGTTAAATGCATTCCAATACTAATTTCCACAGTGCATACACGCACACATACACATATACATGATCAACAATCTCAGTTTCGTCACACCCTTTGGCCCGAAGCCGGTCTGCGATAATCCGACGTTGGCCCGTAGCCAACCCGCGAAGCATGGTGCCACCGGCACATGGTTAGTCCCCGACTCCCATGACATCATACCAGCGCTAAACTGGTGGATCCACACCCTTTGGCTTGATCTGCTAATATAGGCTCATGCCCTTGGATATAGAGTCAGACACTCTTGCTTATGTGCCAGGCGATAAACACACGCCCTCGGATATAGAGCCGGACACTCTCAGTACATGGACAATTCGGAACCCCGTTTCTACAAGCCATTTAACATATCACATACACATGCATGCTTATATAACCAAACAGACCACACCCATTTGGTAATCTATGTCATGGTTTTCCAAACAAATACAATTTAAACAAGTCAAGGCACGAC
Organism: Malania oleifera; assembly: GCF_029873635.1. Lineage (NCBI taxonomy): Eukaryota > Viridiplantae > Streptophyta > Magnoliopsida > Santalales > Ximeniaceae > Malania > Malania oleifera. The sequence continues at coordinate 39,803,317 of NC_080421.1, read as the reverse complement.
CATCCCAATATCATAGTATAAATCAACATATACCCACGATTTTCAACAAAACTAGGGATGCAGCCCGTCGTTCCCTTTTTCCTAAAACTGTAATAATGAAAAACCTATAGTTTTCCCCGTTAAATCCCCCCAAATGAGTGGCCAAAACATACACAAGACAGTGAACCACAGTTCCACCAAGTCCGATTTCAAAAATAACCAATATAAACATAGCTCCCCTTACGTTTTTCCAAAATAACAAATCCCGAATTCCAAGGCCCTTAAACAGCGAACCAAGTTCCAAAACCTACAAATCATAGTACAAAATATACTCACAAGACTATTAACTACAAAACTACCATATCAAAATTGAAAACCGAGTCTTACCTCGATTTTACACTGAAATGCGAAAATCTCCGAAACGAGATTCCAATCCATAGAAGTTGTGGAGAATCCTTCTACGATCCTCGTGGTAACTTCAGATTTTCGATTTCATCAACAATCGGCGAAGAAATCTAGAGAAAGAGAGAGAGATAGTAGGGAGAGGTTTAGAGAGAGAGAGAGAGAGAGAAATATTTGAAGTTTCTTAATGAAGAAGATATGAAATTTCCTATTTATAGCCCTTTGACCCGGTCTAATTCTTCGACGAAATGGTGCCTTCGTCGACGAATCTTCCACTATCTTTGTCGACGAATCGGTGGCCTTGTCGACGAATCGGTGGCCTCGTCGACGAATAAGAGATCACCGATTTTTCCGAGACTCCTTGGCGTCTCCTCGTCGAAGAGTCTTTTAATTTCGTCGACGAGAAGAACAAAGGCTTCGTCAACGAAATCTGGCTTCGTCGACAAAATCTGCCAAATTCCCAATTTGCCCCTCTCTTATTTATTTAAACCCAGTTATCACGGTTTGAGTTCTTACAATCTCCCCTCCTTACAAAAATTCCGTCCTCAAAATTTGTCATCTCTCCTTCCCAAATTCATACATACAATCGAACCCATATACCAACTACCAACAAGAAACTGGCGACCACTACAGCGTAGCCCCATCATACATATACACATACATACCCTTACTTATGGCAGAGGAATACCGTGGTTACATATACAACCGTCTCAAGAGTTCACACACACACACACACACTCCCGACAATTAACCACCTATCCCAACCCACAGTAGGACCATGTACAAGTGCTTAAAACAACTATGGATACTTCCGGAGTATTTTCGTTTCTAGTTTCGAAGAAGCTTCCTCAACCTTGTGGTTTCGCCACAATACCTTCACTAACGGTATCTCTTTGGTACGAAACTTTTGAACTTTATAGTCCAGAACTTGAACAGGTATCTCCTCATATGCTAAAGTATCCTCAATTTCCAACTCATCATAACTAATAACATGCGAAGGATCCAACACGTACCTCCTCAACATGGAAACGTGAAACACATTGTGGACCCTCGAAAGTGCTGGAGGTAATGCAATCCTGTAGGCTACTGGACCCACTCGCTCAAGTACCTCGAATGGTCCGATATACCTCGGGCTCAGCTTGCCCTTCCTGCTGAATCTCATCACCCTTTTCATCGGAGCAATACGCAGGAATATCTTACCTTCCACTTCAACTCTAACTCACGACGACGAATAGCTGCATAACTCTTCTGCCGACTCTAAGCTGATCTAATCCTCTACCGGATCAAACCCACTTTCTCAGACGCCTGCTGCATAAGTTCAGGTCCTAAGACCTGACGTTCATCAACCTCATCCCAACACAAAGGAGATCAACACCTCCGACCATACAAAGCCTCGAACGGTGTCATCCCGATACTAGACTGGAAGCTGTTATTATAAGCGAACTCCATAAGTGGCATAAAATGTATCCAGCTACCACCAAAGTCTAACACACAAGCTCACAACATATCTTCCAATATCTGTATCGTCCTCTCCGACTGTCCATCAATCTGGGGGTGGAAGGCTGTACTGAAAGTAAGTTTCGTCCCCAGTGCCTCCTATAAGCTCGTCTAGAATCGAGAAGTAAACCTCGAATCTCGATTTGACACAATGGACACTGGTACCCCGTGCATTCTCACAATCTTACGCACATACAACTCAGCTAGCCTACTTAAAGGATAGCTAACTTTCATCGGTATGAAATGAGCAGATTTCGTCAATCTACCCACAATCACCCAAATAGCATTCTACCCGTGAAGTACTGGTGGCAATCCGATCACAAAATTCATAAAAATATGCTCCAATTTCCACATTAGAATAGGCAAAGGCTCTAACGGCCCTGTCGGCCTCTGATGTTCAGCTTTCACCTGTTGACACGTCAAACACTGCTCCATGAACTAAGCAATCTGCCTCTTCATAGCAGACCACCAGAAGGTCTCGCGCAAGTCCCGATACATCTTTGTACTAACAGGATGTACCATATACAAGGAACGATGTGCCTCCTCTAAAATCGTCCTTCTGATCTCATCATTGTTCGGAACACATAGTCTGGTCCCAAACCTCAACACACCTCCCTTATAGATGTTAAACTCCATACCCAGTCCCTGCTGTACCTTTTCCCTAACCTCTGCCAACTCTACATCACTAGCCTGCGCAGCTTTGATATGCTCAAATAAAGTCGGTTGAACCACCAAACCAGCAAGATAATCCTGATGATCACCAACTACCAACTCTATACCTGAGATCTCCAAATCCCATCTAATGTGACATTGAGTTACGATTGCAGATACAGTCGTAAGTCCTGACTTCCAACTCAACGCATCAACCACCACATTAGCTTTCCCCAGGTGATAACTGATCATGCAATTGTAGTCTTTAATCAACTCTAGCCAACGCCTCTACCTCATGGTCAACTCCTTCTGCGTAAAGAAATACCTGAGGCTCTTATGGTCAGTGAAGATCTCACACTACACCCCGTACAGATAGTGTCGCTAGATCTTCAGTGCATATACCATAGCAACCAATTCCAGATCATATATAGGGTAATTCTTCTTGTACTCTTTCAATTGTTGAGAAGCATACGCCACTACCTTACCTTGCTACATAAGCACACATCCCAAGCCTTTTAGAGACTCGTCGCTATAAATCACAAATTCATCATCCCCCGAAGGAATGGTCAACACTGGAGCAGTAACCAGCCAGTCCTTCAACTCCTGAAAGCACTACTCGCAATCACTGGTCCACTCAAATTGGACTCCCTTCCTAGTCAATCATGTTAGAGGTCTAGACAGTTTAGAGAAACCCTCCACGAACCGACAATAGTAACTCGCCAATCCTAGAAAACTCCGAACCTCCTGGAGATTCTTCGGCCTTACCCAGTTGACCACAACTTCAATCTTGCTAGGATCAACTAATATACCATCCCCAGTAATAACATGGCCTAAGAACGCAATCTGACTCAACCAGAATTCACATTTCTTCAGTTTAGCATATAACTTTTTCTCCCGCAGAATCTGTAACACTAACCTCAAATGTTCCAAGTGCTCTTCCGTACTCCTCAAGTATACCAGAATATCATCAATGAATACCACTACGAATCGATCTAGGTACGCATGAAAAATCCTGTTCATCAGATCCATGAACACCGCCAGAGCATTCGTCAACCCAAATGGCATGACCAAGAACTCGTAGTGGCCAAATCTGTTTCGGAAAGTTGTCTTCGCTACATCCTCCGCGCTAACCCTCACCTAATGATATCCTGACCGCAAATCGATCTTCGAAAAGACACGCGTTCCCTACAACTGGTCAAAGAGATCATCTATACACGGTAAAGGATGGCGATTCTTCACAATCACCTTATTAATCTCATGGTAATCAATTCACATCCGCATCAACCTGTCCTTCTTCTTCACAAACAATACTGGAGCCCCCCAAGGTGAAACACTAGGTCAAATGAATCCCCTGTCCAGTAATTCCTACAACTGCTCCTTCAACTCTCGAAGTTCTTCGAGAACCATTCGGTACGGAGCTTTAAAGATCGGTGCCTTACCAGGCAGCAACTCTATCGTAAACTCCACCTAACGATCTGGAGGTAAACTGGGTAAATCATCTGGAAACACATCTGGGAACTCACTGACAACCCAAATGTCCTCGAGTCTCAACTCATCCCGCGGTAGTTCCTTCATAAAAGCTAGGTACCCCTCATATCCATCCAAGAGTAGCCTCCTCGCCTGTAGAACCGACAGAATCTGTGGCACCGAACACACACACGATCCCACGAATTCATACTCCTGCTTCCTAGGAGGTCTGAAAACTACCACCTTCCTACGACAGTCGATCACAACATAACTAGAGAACAACCAATCCATCCCCATAATAACATCAAACCCCGACATGTCATATACAATAAAATTTACTGATAGCAGCTTTCCCCGAATCACCACTGGGCAGTCTTCCAACATCTTCCTACAAAAAGATACACTCCCAGATGGCATAGTAACAGATAATACCTCATTCATATCTCGGGTCTTAACCCCACATAGTCCCAAAAAATTCACAGATACAAAGGAATGGGTTGCACCTGAATCAAACAAAATAGAAGCTTTATTCAAAAACAATAATAAGGTTCTTGTCACCACGTTACCTACATGCTCAGCGTCCGCTGGAGTAAGAGAGTATACTCTAACCAAAGCTGTATTCATCTGAGCAGTTCCCGAGGTATCTAATTGCTCCCTCGGTCCCCACTAAATGTAGGCACATCTCGCCTCAGTGCACGACAATCATAAGCTATGTGACCAGGTCGATCACAGTTACAGCAGTTACCATCAAAATACGGACACTCACCCTCGTGCTGTCTGAAGCACCTGGTACAACGACCACCAATCTGGCTCATCTGAGAATCCTGGCGCTCGGTATTCTGACGATAACCCGAGCCATTGCTCCTTTTCTTCCACAATTCCTGACGAGATCCTGTCTGAGAACCAGAAGGTACTGTCCTCTTCCTCGATTCTTGATCCACCTCGTCCTCTCAGATACCGGTCTCAATCATCGTGGCCTTATACACCAGTACCGAGAACTCGCGGATCTGAAGCATACCCACTAGTCTACGAATATCCTTCCTTAAACCTCCGAGTCTTCTCACACTTACTCGAGATCATGCATGGTGCAAAGCGGGACTGCTCTATGTATTGAGCCGCATACCCTTGCATCGTCAAACTCCCCTGAGTCAGCGCAGAAAACTCATCTGCCTTCGCATCACGCACGGAAGCTGGGAAGTATCTGTCGAAGAACGCCTCCTTGAAACAGCTCCACGTCATCTTCTCAGGACCAGCTCTCTGCCTCTCCAGTAGACTCACCGCAGTCCACCATCGTCCTGCCTCCCCAAACAGCTGGAAGGTGGCATAAAGGACTCGTTGCCTATCCGTGCAGTGCAGGACCTCCAAGATCCTCTCAGTCTTCTCCACCCAATCCTCTACTATCGTCAGGTCAAGTCCTCCAGAGAACGTCGGAGGATGCATGCATGTGAACCTATCAATGGTGCACCTCGTAGCAGTAGGAGAGCGCTCGCGTCTTCTCACACTCCGCCCGATCTCCCGCAACACCTGCCTCATCAAACCTCGAGGCACAGAAGGGGATTCATCGCTCGCAGTCTCCTCGGAGCCACTTCCCAAGTTATTATCCTTGGGCTCCATGTTGCAACACAATAGGAATATATCAGTATCCCTACAACCCATACAGTTAACACAATGATCTACACTAATCGTGTTAACTACTTCCTGCCAGGTCCGTCTGTCCTATCACACCGACACGAAAGTCATCAATGATCTGCCCTGCTTTTACTGGAATCATCATCCCAGGAAAAACACGGAATATTGTCGACAAATCCTAATCTAGCAATCGAACAACCGTCAACCAAACTGGTTAGCTCTCACACAAGATCTAGTAACCTGGTTAGCTCTAATACCAAGCTGTCATGCCTTGAACCCCGAAATGGGACCCAAAGGTGAAAATGTAATTGACCTATCCCTGTATCCAATAAAACATCCAAGGATACAATACAATGGATGAGGGTCTGACCTTGTGGGGTTCCCAGGTACCCTAATCACATCCAAACACAACATATACGTAGCGAAAAAAGGTCATCTATATACACATATGTAGTACCATACTAAAGTCTATACAAAAGCAGAACATGACTCTATCAAAACGTACAAACTGGGTGCCCAAATACATCTTAAAATTGCAACCCACCAAAATTACAGTCCTAGCACTTACCTAAGCGTTAAACACAGTACACCGGCCACTACACTCCCTACACCAGGACGCTAGTTCGAGTTACTCGAAGGATCTATAAAAATGTACGTACAATAGGGGTGAGACACCTCTTAGTAAGGAAAAACACAGGTTATATCGGCGTGTGACATTTTAGTGTTATCATGATACAACATACAAGCAATTAAATGCATTCCAGTACTAATTTCCATAGTGCATACACGCACACATACACATACACAAGATCAGCAATCTTGGTGTCGTCACACCCTTCGGCCTGAAGTCGGTCCGCGACAATTCAGCGTTGGCCGGTAGCCAGCCGACACATGGCTAGTCCCTGACTCTGATGGCATCGTACCGGCGCTAAACTGGTGGATCCATACCCTTCGGCCTGATCTGCCGATATAGGCTCACACCCTCAAATATAGAGCCAGATACTCTTGCCTACGTGCCAGACGATAAACACACACCCTCGGATATAGAGCCGGACACTCTCAGTACCTGAACAATTTGGAACCCCGTTCCTACTAGCCATTTAACATATCACACACATATGCATGCTCATATAACCAAACAAACCACACCCATTTGGCAATCTAAATCATGGTTTTCCAAAAAAATACAGTTTAAACAAGTCAAGGCATGGCCATCCCAATATCACAGTATAAATGAACATATACCCACGGCTTTCAACAAAACAAGGGATGCAGCCTGTCGCCCCCTTTTTCCCAAAACTGTAATAATGAAAAACCTATTGTTTTTCCCTTTAGATCCCCCCAAATGAGTAGCCAAAACATACACAGGACCATGAACCACAGTTCCACCAAGTCCGATTTCAAAAATAACCAATATAAACATAGTTCCCTTACCTTTTCCCCGAATAACGAATCCCGAACTCCAAGACCCCTAAACAGCGAACCGAGTTCCAAAACCTACAAATCACAGTACAAAATATACTCAAAATACTGTTAACTACAAAATTACAGGATCAGAATTGAAAACTGAGCCTTACCTCGATTCTACGTCAAAACTCGAGAATCTCCGAAACAAGATTCCGATCCGTAGAAGTTGTAGAAAATCCTTCCACGATCCTTATGGTAACTTCAGATTTTTGATTCCATCAACGATCAGCAAAGAAATCTAGAGAGAGAGAGAGAGTAGGGAGAGGTTTAGAGAGAGAGAGAGAGAGAGAGAGAGAAATACTTGAAGTTTCTTAATGAAGAAGAAATGAAATTTCCTATTTATAGCCCTTTGACCCGGCCCAATTCGTCGACGAAATGGTGCCTTTGTCGATGAATCGGTGGCCTCGTCGATGAATCAGAGATCATCGATTTTTCCAAGACTCCTTGGCTTCTTTTCGTCAACGAGTCTCTGAATTTCGTCAACGAGAAGAACAAAGGCTTTGTCAACGAAATATGCCAAATTCCCAATTTTCCCCTCTCTTATTTATTTAAACCCAGTTATCACGGTTCGGGTTCTTACATACAATACCAGAGTATAGGAATGAATTTTGAGGAAAATAGGAGACAGGTAGATTGAAATGTGAGTTAGTGATTGTTAGAGGATGAGGTGAGAATTTAGGATTCTATCTTGCAGCCTAGAGACAGCAGCACCAGGGTTGTTTCTATGTTTTTCTTGGGGTGATGTTTTCAGGAAAACCATGGATACTATCATTGGGTCTTGTTTCTGAGTGGTAGGACTAAATCTTAAATGGGGATTGAGGATGTGGAGATAAATGGTCGTATAGTAATTTATGAGTTATAGTTGTGTATTAGTTGGGTGATAGTAATTGTATGCTAAGACTGGTTGTTCCCTTTGCAGGATGGATTCGGGGAATAGTAACATGAGTGCGGGAGGTGATGGAGTCGGACCTTCTAGCATGGGTGGCAGAGACCTTGACAAAGTATTGCTTAGAGTCACCCAGTAGGTGATGGCTGAGATGGTCAGGAGCTTGGGGGGCAGAGCTACATGATCGAACAGTTCAAGCGTATGCAAGCCCCATCATTTGCTGGAGGAGAGGATCCACTAGTAGCAGAGAACTGGGTCCAGAACATAGAAGAGATACTTGCAGTCCTCTCATGTACAAATGAGCATAGGGTGTTATTTGCTACATTTAAATTGATTGGGGAAGCAAAGCGCTGGTGGAGGTCGGTGAGACTACTGGAGGAGCAGAGGCCTGACCCTATAGTAATGACGTGGAGTTGCTTCAGGGATATTTTCTTCGAGCAGTACTTTTCCACTACTGTTAAGAGTGCAATGGTATTAGAGTTTTTGTATCTAATAATGGGATCTTTGACAGTGCAACAATATGCAGTGAGTTCATTGAGCTATCCTAATTTGCCCCATATCTGGTGCTAGATGAGGAAAAGAAGGCGAGGAAGTTTGAGGAGGGCTTGAGGCAAAACCCTTATGAGTAGGTGGTAGGCTTCTAGGTTCAGACCTTCTTAAAGATAGTAGATAAAGTTGTAGTGATTATGAGAGACCTATAGAGAGGCGTAGCAGCACAGAGCCAAGGAAAGAGACCCTTGCCTCCCGATTTTCAGGGAGGGTCCAATCGAGGGCCGTGGAAGAGATATGATAGCAAAGGGGAACGATGATAGGGAGGAGGAGAATAAGCAGTATAGGGTAGAAAAATGTCCCCTCCTTGTCTCAAATGCTACAAGAGACACTCGGGAGAGTGCCGAGTGAGGGAGGTTATCTATTATCAATGCCACCAGTCAGAACATATCGCGAGAAACTATCAGGCATCGCCAGCGATAGCGACTGCTCCTCGGCCATATAGAGGAGGCTACCAGGCACCTCGAGGTGGACAGTAAAGGAATACTGCTCTGGCTTGAGTTTATACACTAGTGCCGAAAGATGCTGAGGCGGCGGGAGATGTGATCACAGGTACTGTTTCAATATTGTCATTTAAAGCTACTTCCTTATTTGATTTAGAGGTGACTGATTCTTTTATCGCCCGAGAATATGTTAAGTTGTGTGGGTTTGAACCTCAGTAGTTAGATATTAGTTTGTCTGTTACTATGCCAACTAGGACTGTAGGGATATGCAGAAAGGTACTTAGAGACTGTCCAATGGGTTTTCAGGGGAGCTCTTTGTCAACTAATCTGGTGGTTTTATATATGCATGGATTTAAGGTAATCTTGGGGATGGACTAGCTAGCTGCCCACTATGCCAACATTGACTACCATCAGAGAGAGGTAGTGTGCAGACCTCTAAAGGGACAGGAGTACAAATTCGTGGGATCATGTGTGCGCACCCCACCTCAGTTACTATCTGCCATTCAGGTGAGGAGATTGCTGCTATAAGGTTGTCATGGATTCTTGGCCTATGTGAAGGAAGTATCAAAAGGGGAGTTGAGAGTAGAGGATATCCCAATGGTGAGGGATTTTCCTGATGTATTCCCCAAGGATTTTTCGAGACTACCTCCTGATTGTGAGGTTGAGTTTGTTATTGATCTGGTTCCAGGGACCACCGATTTCGAAGGCGCCGTACAGAATGGCACCGGCAGAGAGCTAAAAGAATTGAAGGAACAATTGTAGGAACTGATAGATAAGGGGTTCATTTGGTCCAGTGTGTCGCCTTAGGGAGCGCCAGTTTTGTTTGTGAGGAAGAAGGATGGGTCGATGAGGTTGTGCATCAACTACAGGAAAATAAATAAAGTAACTATCCGGAATAAATACCTGCTCCCTTATATTGATGATTTGTTTGATCAGTTACAAGGGACATAGATCTTTTCAAAGATAGACTTACGCTCCGGGTACCATCAGGTGAAAGTTAGGGTGAAAGATGTTCTGAAGATGGCATTTAGAACACGATATAGCCACTATGAATTTCTGGTTATGCCTTTTGGTTTGACGAATGCTCCTACAGTGTTTATGGATTTGATGAATAGGGTCTTCCACTATTATTTAGACCAGTTTGTGGTAGTACTTATTGATGATATACTGGTGTATTCGAAGAGTTCATAGAAGCATAAGGGACATCTGAGGATAGTGCTTCAAGTTCTAAGATAAAGAAAGTTGTATGCTAAGATCAAGAAGTGCAAGTTATGGCTGGAACATGTTACCTTCCTTGGACACCTTATATTTAGGGATGGTATTTTTTTTTATCCGAGTAAAATTGAGGTGATAGTAGACTGCGTATGACTAAAGAATGTGCATGAGATTAGGAGTTTCCTGGGATTGGCTGGGTACTACCGCAGGTTTGTTGAGTGTTTCTCTAAACTGTCAGACTCATTGACCAGATTGACTAGGAAGGCAGTGCAGTTTAAGTGGTCTGACGAATGTGAACAGAGCGTCCAAGAGTTGAAGTAGTGACTTATCACTGCGCTTGTGTTGACGATTCCTTTAGGTGAAGAGGGATTCATAATTTATAGTGATGCATCCCATAAAGGGCTCGGATGCATGTTGATGCAGCGGGGGAGAGTGATAGCCTACGCCTCACGACATCTGAAAGAATATGAAAAGAACTACCCTACCCATGATCTAGAGTTAGCAGTAGTTGTCTATGCGTTGAAAATTTGGTGACACTATCTTTATGGGGGTTGGTGCGAGATTTTTACTGACCATAAGAGTTTAAAATACTTTTTCATGTAGAAAGAGTTAAACATGAGACAGGGGAGATGGCAGAAGCTGATAAAGGATTTTGATTGCACTATCAGCTGCCACCTGGGAAAGGCTAATGTGGTCGCTGATGCTTCGAGCCGAAAATTAATAGATTCATCTGTATCTGTAGTGAAGATTCAGCATATGATCCAAATGGATCTAGAGAGGCTCGGGGTGGAGCTAGTAGAGGGTGATCACCAAACATTTATTGCTAACCTGGTTTTGCAGCCAACTTTACAAAAAAGAATTAAAGCAACTCAAAGGAATGATGCAGAACTAGTAGAACTTATGGAAAAGGTATAAGATGGTCAGGAGATAGAGTTCAGCATTTCAGATGATGGAGCCTTGAGGTTCTTTACCAGATTATGCGTTCCTTCCGACCCTGAGATCAAGAGGATTATTTTTTAGGAAGCACATAGATCCCTGTATACTGTACATCTAGGTGGCAGTAAAATGTATAGGGATCTCTAAGAGTCTTTTTGGTGGAGCAACATGAAAAGGGAGATAACCCAGTATGTGGATCAGTGTTTGATATGCCAGCATGTGAAAGTTGAGCATTAGAGACCGACATGATCATTGCAGTCACTCCACATTCCAGAGTGGAAATGGCTGCATATAGCGATAGATTTCTTCACAAGATTACCGCCAACGTTGCATAGACAGGATACTATTTGGGTAGTTGTGGATCAAATGACAAGGATTGCCCACTTTTTGCCATCATAGTTAACTACTCCATAGACTGATTGGCTGAGTTATATATCCAGGAGATAGTTAGACTCCATGGCATCCCAATGTCCATAGTTTCAGACAGAGACCCACGATTAACATGTCATTTTTGGAGGATTTTTTCAAAAGGCCATGGGTTTTCAGTTTTCGTTCAGCATAACTTTTCATCCTCAGAAATATGGGCAGATAAAGAGGACAATATTGATTCTGGAGGATATGTTGCGAGCATGTGTGCTAGACTTTTGAGGTCGTTGGATGCAGTATTTGCCACTAATCGAGTTTGCATATAACAATAGCTACCAGACTAGCATTGGGATTACACCATATGAGGCATTATATTGCAGGAGGTGTCGATTCCCGTTACACTGGGAGGAGATTGGTGAGAGATAAATTTTGGGGCCAGAGTTGTTACAGCAGACTTAGGATAAAGTCAGACTCATCAGAGACAACATCAGAATAGCACAGAGTCGGCAAAAGAGATGCGCAAATATTCACCGGCAGGAGTTGGAGTTTGACGCAGGAGATATCATATTTTTTAAAGTGGCACTATTGAAGGGACTTATGAGGTTCGGGAAGAAGAGTAAGCTAAGCCCTAAGTATATTGGACCATTCGAGATTCTTGAACGGGTGGGTCCAGTTGCCTATAGGTTGGCATTGCCACCAGTCCTATCTAGGATCCATGACGTATTTCACGTTACTATGTTGAGGAAATACGTCCCAAATCCTTCACATGTGATCAGCTACGAAGTACTGGAGCTGGGTGATACCTTGACTTATGAATAGCAATTTCGATGACGAAATTTTTATGAAGGGAGAATGTAATAACCTTGAAAATGCTTATACAAGATTAGTGGAGTGATTTCAAAAAATAAATAAATTATATAAATAAAAAATTTAATTAATTAATTAAATTTTTTTTATTTTTTATTAATTAAATAATTTATTATTAATACTAATTAAATAGTATAATATTATATTAATATATATGTTATATCCTTACCTGAAGCTTCAAAGAAGCTTCAGGACTTCAGATTACAGAGAAGGAACGCCCCTTTAGTCTCTCGCACTTTCTCTCTCACTGCTCTGTCTCTCTCTCCCACTCTCTTCAATTTTTCGACTGATATTCGCCTGATTGAAAATCAAAAAATCTTACTGGACTCCATTCTCTGCCACCGACATTTCTAACGGAGTGAATTTGTCGTAGGAGTGACGTAGGTATATCTCCTAGGCTAAGTTAAATTCTCACTCTTACCTCATTTTTTTGTAAATCTTAAGCCCAATTGACGATTGGACACCACCATAAGAATCTAGGGATAATTCTCTACAAGTCTAGTGGAGTGGATTTCTCGTGGGGTCATCACAGGCATAACCCCAAAATTAGGATAAGGGATTATTAAAGGGCTACTTATTATTTAATTAATGTAGATTTAGAAATGCTAGAATATTGGGCATTCTGAGGTTGAATTTGAGTTATTGAATTCAGGGCTTGGGTAAGCACCGCGAGTGTAATTTTTGGGACCCTGCAGGCATAGTTCAGAAAACCAGGTAAGGGTGTTAAATATTAGTTTAAATGTTAATTTTGAGTAAATGAAACCCATGGAAGGTTATATGGGTATTATTTTAGGAAATTAGTTAATTAATCTGGGGAAAACGTGAATTATAAGATTTGAGTTTCAGGCGCCGGGGCGTAGGATATTGGTTTTAACGAGACTCCTAGTAAGCTAGGAAAAAGGAATAAATTATAGCAGTACTTTGATATTATTGATTGAATGAATATGTGGAAAATAAAGCTATGGTATTTTTCCCTGTGAAATTAATATATTATGAATATTAGATAAAAACTCTGTGGCATATGACATATACTGAAAAATGTAAAATATAATGATGGGTAATTTCTAAGAAAATAATGAAATGAGAATTATTGACATGTTAGTGGAAAATGATGAAATTTGGTATTTATATATGAATAGAAATAATTTCTATGAAAAGGTGAATGTGTGAATTACTGATATGGGTATTTTGAGAAATGTTGAAATACATGAAACATGATATATACTATTATGAGGTGATGAAATGTGCATGGAAAATTATTTGAGAATATTTTTTTTGAGATGAATTGAGATATGTTGATATGAGATTAATAGTGTATATTGATATGAAAATATTGAAATGTGGAAATGAAAATGTGAATTCTGAAATGTGTATACTAGAATGTGAATATGGGAAATATGAAATGCAATATGGAAATTAAAATGTATGATTGAAATGTGAATACTGATTATGAATATTGGGGAAATGTGAACATTACAAAGTGTGAAAGCTGCAATGGAATCATTGAGATATGATTGATGAAATACCAATACCACATAATGATTCTAGGTATGTGGTAATGATAACCCTAATGGATAGATATAGAAACCCTAATGATTGTAATATTGAGCATGGTATCTGTTAACTCTATGAGTCCAATCCTGTTTTAATAATGACAAATCACTTGGTATTTGATCTGTACATTGAGTTTGTGAACATGAACTATATTAAGCATGCACGGAAGGATATCAAGTCATGGAACCCATAAAGAATAAAGCATACATATCTGGGCACAACCCATGGAACTCAAAGAGTACTAAAATGAAGATGCAAGCAACAAGTTCAAGAACGTCATGAGAATGGGTACTTAGAACTTATGTATTTACATTTTCATATGATTTAATTTGAGGTTCAACATATACCCTAGAATGACCTTAGGACTCATGCATCTCATGAATGTAATTAGGGGACATTTATGGACTTAGAAATATTTTTAAAACCCCGAAAAATATTTTTATGAAAGAGCCAAGAAAGAGAGTAAAGCAGATTTTTTGAATCAAAAAGAAAAAACTAGAAATAGGTTACTTCAGTAGCCTAAAGTTAACCTCAGTCGCCTGAAGAATTTCTTCAGGAGACCGAAATGGTGAAACACAGAACCTAGCCGAAGCACTTTAGTTGCCTAAACTTGTCACTTCAGGCGCTTGAACTCGACACTTCAAAAGCCTGAACCCCACTTCAGTCACTTGACACTGTATCCAAGCTAATTTTTCGAAGCTCTAAGGAACTTCAGTTGCTTGGGCCTTTAACCTCAGTCGCCTAAACTTGCAGGAAAACTTAAAAATCTAATATTTTAATAAGAGAATTCTTGAGATATTTTTTTATCCAATGGTCAAGATTAATTCTAAGGACAAGATACCTATATATACATCATCTAAACCATGGTACTAAAGTCAAGATCAATGAGAATAGCAGAGAACAAACCTTTAGCATTCGCTTGAGGATATTGCTTTTAGCTCAATTGGAACATACTACTAAAACTTTAGGTTGGGATTTCATAGTTCTAACATCGAATCTGAGCTAAGGCACCTCGATTTACAAAAGACAATCTAACAATCATTATGCACTCCGTTTGGTATTAAGGTTTGGTGATTCAATCTGCACGGTAATATTTATTCTCATAAGAGTTTTTCATCTATACTAATTTTCTGATTGATATATATTTTTCAAAGAGCTTTTCATTGCAAAATTCATTTTTGAATATGTGTTAAGAGGTTGATCTTGAGTGTACATATATTAGATCATTTTGATAAGATTACCACTTGAGAAAAGCTTTTGTCATTGATTAAATATTCTCGAGTCAATTGAGTTTTCATTCAAAGACTTGATATTTTTAATATCATAAGATTATTTGTTTGAATATCCATAGAGTTCATAATGATATATTATTGAGGGATATTTTTCTAAAAGATATTACATTGGGTTTTTGATCTTTGGAATACATATCGTATATATAGATATATATACATATTACAAAGATCATTGTGTGATTGAATATTTGAAAGCAAGTTGTTGATTTTGATTGATCTAATATTCAAGATAAAGTTTTTGAATAAGTTTATATTAGATATATGTGTGCATTTCGCAAAGTGAACTAGAACTTTAATATTCTCCAAAGCTTTCACATAAATCATTACTTGGGAGATTTGATAAAAGGGAAATAGGTTGAAGCATTTCATTCATAAAACGATTGTATCATTTCATTCATACTGAGCTTCAAGTTTGATCATATGATTATGTATTAGGAATTTCAATTGTACTCACTAACTTTGTAAAAAGCAACATTGAGTGTTTTGCAGATTTGAGATTTGATTGTAATCACGGTCTGGGTTGTGAACTGAGTTTAACGAGAGAGTTGTATCTCTTGTAAATAGCGGAGTGGGAGGGGGCTGTACCTCTATAAGTAGCAGATGTAAGGAAAGCTTTGTCCCAATTTAAGGAGCAGGGATTATAGTTGAATCCTTGAGTGAGTTGCTCATGGTAAGGAAGTAGGCCAAGTTGGCGGAATCTCATAAAATCACGTTTGCATTCTCTCTTCCCTTTATCTCTTTACTTTCCGCACTACATTTCATTAATCATATTGCATGTGTATGTTGAATAACTCTACATGCACTTAATTGGGTAAAAAGAACTCATTGTTAAAATAAATTTAATTTGTCGCGGCATCCCGGGAGCGCGTGTGCCCCGGGCGGCGAAATAAAAACCAATTTTAATATTTTCATGAAAAAACATGGATGTTGGAGTCACCACTAACCTTCAGTGCGGTTAGAACACATGATTACTACCCCGTTAGGGGTAGAATCGGTCTACATTACCAGAGTTGGGGTCGGGAGTTCGGTTACGCGAGGGGAAAGTACAAGCACCCCCTACGCGCCCGTTCTTACGAACGGTACCTAATTAATTTTAAATTATCCCTATTTAATCTAATAAGTCTTTAAACTACTCCTTTTATGGATTAATAAACACACATGAAAAATGAATAAATAAATAAATATATACGTATATTCCCTCAGAACTTAAGGTACGTGATGCCCAAAGGCTCATACCCCCGCAATAAAATCATAGGGAAATAAATCAAGAAAATATTTTATAAAATAATTGCTATAGTGCATATAAGGCCAAATAACAAAAATACTAAAAATAGTGATAATAATATAAATAATGATAGAAATGATAATATTGATAAATAATACTAGTGATAATAATACTAATATTAGGAGTAATAATAATAAATACCATAGTGATAACAACAATAGTAATGATGATAATAATAATAAATAATACAATAATGATAATAATAGTAATAATAACAATATGGTTAATAAATAATAATAATAATAATAATAATAACAATAGGGATAATGATAACAATATTAGTAAAATAATAATAATAATAATAATAATAATAATAATAATAATAATGATAATATGCATATTTTTATAATAGGACACTCACCTTAATATGAACACACAATCAATACATATAGAAACAAAATTATCAAAAATAAGGAAACAATCTACTCATCAAATTATGGAAACCAAGTAGCCCTAAAATCAAGAGGTAACTATACAAGGGTAAGCAAACAGATAAATTATGGAAACAGTCTAAAAGCTAACACTAATATGTAAATATTTAACAAGACCACTAAATGGGAAATCGCGGAAATAAATCAAACCAAAAATTGGTGTACAACCCTAAAAATTAATATGCTACATAAACATTGCCTTTTTAATAATACTATACTAATATTACAATGATGATAATAATAACATACAAATTATAATAATATAGATGATAATAACATAAATATTCTTATAATATGATAACAATTTAAGGAATAATGTACAAACTATATAATACTAATATAATCCATATGATAACCAGGCCAATAATAGACAAACAATAGAATATCAATACTAATAAAATCAACATGATAATCACAATACTAATAACAATGTTCAAATAATATAGTAGTTTTTACAAATAATTAAATACAAACAATGTAATAAAATGTAAATAATGATATTAATACTACTAATAATATAGGAACAGCAATAATAATATAATCAATGTAAAATACATAGGTATATATATGTACATATATATTAACACTAACACTAAAATAAATATATATATATATATATATATATATATATAGGTATGTGTGTGTGTGTGTGTGTGTGTGTGAGTGTTGTGTGTGCAGGAATCTCACAGTGGGGGGTACCGGAGGGAGGCCGGGAGAAAGCTAGCAGTGGTGGTTGCTGCCTGGGTAGGTGGTCGTGACGGTGGTCTGGAGTTGTCGAGTTTTGCAGAGGACCTGCTGTAGACTTCTGCTTGAATAGAGGGCTGGTGCTGGCAGCAAAGGCAGAGACAGAGACGACGGCGAGCAGTGTTGGCGACGACCACGGCTAGGGACAGGTGGCCACGGCGGCGGCGACGTCTTGTTGGTTCGTCAGGTGAGTGGAGAAAAGGGGTTTCGAGAAGTTGCAGGGAATGGAGCAGAGAGAGAGAGAGTTAACGACGCCGTGGAGTGTTGCCAAAAGTGGTGGCCGGAGATGAGGCTGGGCTCGGCTGGTGTGTGTAGAGAGGCTGTGGGGGCTGGAGTTGCTGGCAGCAAGTTGACGGCAATAGCAGGGGAGACTCAGAAAGTGGCTAAAAGCAGAGGCGACTGGCGGTGCTGGTCGGAGATTGAGAATCTGCGGGCGACGGCCTCGGGGGATGACGACGGTGGTGGCACAGCGGGTTGGCAGCAGGTTGCTGGAGAACCTCCGGCGATTGTAGAAGAGTTGCAGAGTGGCCTGGTGAGTCTCGGGTGTTCTGGTCCTCCACGGTGGCTACAGGAAACGACGGTGATGCAGAGTTGCAGCAGAGGTTGGGAGATGGAATCTGCTGGTCTGTCGTGAAAGAATGGCCGCTCGGTGGTGACGCCGGAGCTGTGCGGCTGGTGGATGGTTTCCCAATTTCCGGAACTGGGCGAGGTCAGAAGCGGGAGAGGTATTGGAGGGAGGCGGGGGTGAGGTTGGGCCGCTCCTGCTGTGTGTGGAGATGGAGGCTCGGTGTGGAAGTTGCCGGGAAGGAGAAGATGGAGCAGAGGAAGAGGTGATGGCTGAGGATGAAGGGAGGCGCCGCTGCTGTTTGCAGCAGGAGAGAGAGATTCGACAGAAGTGGGGAGAATCAGATGATAGGTTGAGGGTTTTTTTGTTTGGCTCTCTGTGCCTCCGGCTGTGGCTGTGCGCCCCCCCCTTTTTCCAGCGCCCCCGGCTCCCTTCTTATAAAAATAATTTTGAAGAAACCCTAAAAACATTTCCTTTTTCGGTTTTTGGTATTTTTCTTTTTTTGGAAATAATATATACTACTATTATGGTTATAAGGAAATAATAAATAATAATAATAATAATAATAATAATAATAATAATAATAATAATAAACAATATAAATAAAAATAAAAATAAAAGTAATAATAATAATACTAATGAAAAATAATAATAATAGTAATAAATAAGATAAAGGTAATAATAGTAATAAAAATACTAATAATAATGATAATAAAAATAATAAAAATAATAATGAAAATAATAAATAATAATAATAATAAAATAGACATAAAAAAATAAAAGTAAAAGTAATAATACTAATACTAATGAAAAATAATAATAATAAAGAAAATAATAATAATAATAATAATAATAATAATAATAAGATTAGTGAAAATTAATAATAATAATAATAATAATAATAATAATAAGAATAAATAAAATAATAATAATAATAATAATATTGGGCCTGGGTAAAAATGGGGTGTCTACATAATTCTCTCTTAAATCCTTGCAATTGGTTTGTTAAATACACACATAGGGATTAAGTGGTAAATAGTTTCAAAGAATTTTAAAATACCCAATTCACCCCCTTCTTGGGATTACACCTAAATCAACATTTGGTATCAGCGGGTTTACATAGACTTAACAGTTCATTTGTAAAAGGATCACATGACACACATCATAATTCCATTCGGTGAGGGACACTCATCCACTAGACCACCAATTTTCTGTGGTGTAAATTACACCTATTGGAAACATAGGATGAGCATCTACTTGTTAAATGTAGATGGAAGGTATGGAAAATAGTGACTGAGGGTAATCATGTTCCCATGAAAGTAATTGATAAAGTTGATGTACCTAAATCTAAAGATGAGTATAGAGAGGAAGACAGGAAACCAGTGAAAATAAATGCTATTACGATGAACTTGCTCTTCTGTGCATTAGGTGTAAATGAATTTAATAGGGTAATAACATGTAACTCTACTAAAGAAATTTGGAAAAAAATTAGAAGCCATATATGAAGGAACTAAGGAAGTAAAAGATTGTAGAATAGACATGCTCACTAGTGAATATGAAGCATTTAAAATGACTGCTGATGAATCTATACAATCCATGTACACTAGATTCACACACATGATTAATTATTTAAATGCACTTGGAAAAACTTACCCTACTTATGAGTTGATCAAGAAAATACTCAGGGGACTACCTCCAGCATGGGAAGCAAAAGCTACGACAATAGCAGAAGGGAGAAACCTCAAGGAGATGTCTGTTGATGAACTCATTAGATAGCTCATCACCTATGCGCTTGCAATAAATGAGAGGAAAAATTAGCAGAATAAGGCAAAGAAAACCACAGCACTTAAGGCATTATCAAGCTACTCAAGTGGAGGAAGTGATTCCAATACAGATGATGACATGGCCTTGCTAACAGAGAAGTTCCAGAAGTTCTTGAAGAAGAATAAGAAGTTCAACAAAAAATTCTGGAACTCAATATCAGAAAGAGGAGAGTCAAGCATGAAGAAAAAGAAGGAAGATCCACCAACATGCTACAACTGCAGAGAGGTTGGACACATCAAGCCTGAGTGTCCCAAACTAGTGTAAGCCTCAAAGAAAAAGAAGAAGACGCTAAAAGTCGATCGGGATACGCACAGCACAAGCTATTCAAAATCTGAATCCAGTGATGACGAGATTGCCAATCTGTGTCTAATGGCACATGATGACCTCGAGTCATGTCAAAGTACTAAGGAGATATGGGAAGAAATCGATAGGAGATTCGAGGAGACCAAAGGAAATAAGTCACCTACTTGGGAAGATTCATGCTCAAATGATCAGATAGTAGAAAATTGTGGCCTAGTTGCATTAGTTGATGAAGAGGTACACTTTACTCATTCTACTTCTCATTCAAATTCTCAAAATGATTCATGCAATGACTGTGATACATCTTGTGATAATTCTGATAGTGAATATTTTGATGAATCTGATAATGATAACATACCATTTTATGAGGAACTATAAAAGGAATTTGCTAAGGCTTATAAAATGTTAACAAAGATGACCAAAAAGAAAATAATGTTGGAAAGTGAAAATAAAGACTTAGCAAAATAGTTAGAAGAGTTTCGAGGGTCGCATACTTCTTGAGAAAAAGAAAAGATTGAAAAAGAATTAGAAATTAAGAGATTAGAAACCAAGAATGAGGCATCACTAAAAGATCTAGAATCAAAAATTAGTGTTCAAAAAGACAAGGACTTGAAAATCATAATATTAGAAAACAAGAATGATATGATGGCGAAAGAGCTGAAGGAGTTAAGATCCAAGATTTCGAGTGATAATGCAAAAGATCTTAAAATATCTGAACTTGAATGTAAAGCAAAAAAAATGACCGACGAATTGGTAAAGTTACAAGATGTTTGCAAAGGCTTAAAGAATTTAAAAATTCAAGACCTAGAAAGGAAGATAGAGGAACAAGCTAAGATCATCCACACATTTACTAAGGGAAAAGAAAATTTTGACAAGCTCTTAGGCTCTCACAAGATGACCTTAGACAAAGAAGGTATAGGTTACAATGGAATTGAAAATAGGAGAAGAAAGAACCTATACATGGGGTATTTTGTTAAAGCATCAATATTATATGCTAGTACCTCCTCCGGTCCGTATGCTCAAACCACCTGCGTATTATATAAAAATGAAGAACACATTAAATTTGATTGTCCATTTAAAAGGAAAGGTGTGAAGCTCAAATAGGTTTGGTGAGTCAAAGAAAAATGAGTGCCAAACAAACCCCAAAAACTCCTCTTTAGACTTTAGGATTGAGAAATTAGTGAAGTTAGCCACAAACAAAAGAGGGTCGGATGACTAATAGGCTTGGGAATAGTATATGCTTAAAATGTAAATCTTAGTATATGTATCTACTACACTATTATTATACTAAGAATCCTACAAGAAAGTTAAGTCAATATGATTCCTTTAAGCAATATATCCAATCTAACTATCTAATGCTTTTATATCATGTTAGCTTTGGTGCAATCCCAAGAGGGGGGGGGTGAATTGGGTATTTAAAAATTATCACCTAGGTTAAACCAGATAAGCAGTATTACTTAACCTAGGGTCTATCTATGCAAATGTAAATCTAATCATTTACAATATAACATACAAGTGCAGTAAGTAAATTGAGGAAATGTAAAGAACATGCACGATATGTTATCGGGGTTCGGCCAACTGTGCCTACGTCCCCGCCTCTAGCTCGTAAGCAGGAGGATTCCACTAATAGCTCACTTAAGGGTGGAGCGGCACCGTTTATAACCAGGTCAAATTAACACAACGCTGACCTCAACCTTAACCAGGTCAATTAGCGGGGTTGACCTCAACCTACACGCCTTAACAGGACGACGCACCTAGCTTTCCTAACTGGGTCTAAGCCAATCCAGGACTATTCCAGGGCTAGTCTCCCTCTTCAGGCCCGTGCCTGGAAATACAACAAATGTGTATAAAATTTGTACACGAAAATATGCTTCTAGAAAAGCAGATGTGTGCACCAATACAGCTCAATCAATAAAGCAAGCACGAATGATATGTAGATATGCTCAGTGCTCTAATGTGTGCTAAACACTCAATCAAGTATGATAATCAATCAAGATCTAGAGTGTGTATCTAAGCAAGATTTGAAACACAATATTCGAATATCACAAAATCATATTAGGGTTTCAAATATGCTAAGCAAGATAGATCAAACAAACTCAATATGATATTTCAATTTCTAAAGCACAATGGAGTTGTTTGAAAGATTAGCTTTTCACAAAAGGATTTTTGCACACAAAATCTAGGTTTAGGTATCTTGCAACAACAATGCAAGAACCACAACCCTCAAAGTCTTCCCACACAAGATTTATCAAATGAAATCCGTGGAAGAACTTTAGGCTATACTCTCAAATAAAATCAATCAACCTTTATATCAAAAGAGAGTATTAGCTAGAAAGATTACGCACAATAGCCTTATAGAAATACTCACAATGCTTAGAGAAATAAAGATTGAAGTTTTTGGCTAATATAGGGTTTTAAGAGTTGAGAGAGTTTTGCCCTAATCAAGTTTTCTAATCCTTGCTAATAATGATAAATGAATGGGTATATATAGGCAAGGAGGTATTTTTGACCGTTGGGGACGTATTGGGTATTATTAAGAAAGATTAATGATGTTTAAAGCATTTTAACCCTATTTAAAAAATATTAACTGTGGTAAAAAATCAAGGCAACCCGAGAGCTCCGGTCAACCAGAAATGGTTCGGTCGACCAGGACTCAAATGGCTCGGTCGACCAGGGGACTTTTGAATTGAAAGGCTCGGTCAACCGGAGAGGGCGATTTCCCAATTTTCTGAGTTTTGGTTGACCAGGGCATTTTGAACTGCCTGGTTCGGTCGACCAGACCGCTGGGAATTCTCCCGAGTACCTTCCGGTCGACCAGGTAGTTTTAGTTCAAAAGCTCTCGGTTGACCGAATGGTTAACTGTTGACCCAGGAGGGTTTCGGTCAACCAGGGCCTTTTGAACTACAAGTTTCGATCGACCGGGTAGTTAAAATGTTGACCAAAAGGAGTTTTGGTCGACCGTAGTGAAGGCTCGATCAACCGGGGCTGAAATCAGCGTGTTTCAGTCGACCGTAGTGAAGGCTCGGTCGACTGGCCTCTACTTTTCTACACAGACACTATTCAGTGTTTTGGCCATACCTTTTTCTATACAACTCCAAATTGGATGTTTTTGATACCAATAGAAAGGTAAGAGAAAATACCACAACTTTCATGTTGAATACATTTTAAGATAATGACTTTTGGCTTAAGAAAAATGTCCATCAATGAGACGGAAGAAACATGAAGGGAGTTTTTCTCTTACTGACACGTTTTAGTGTTTTGGCCATAACGTTTTCTGTGCAACTCCAATTTGGACGTTCTTGGTATCAAACTCAAGCTATGGTAAAATGCCACAATTTTCATTTTGAACATGATTTGATATGACATCCAATTGAGTAAGAAAATTGTTCATTTCTAACATTCGGTCGACTAGCCGGTTGACCGACCCCTTTAAAAATTTTAGTTTTTGCCTTCTTTTAACTTTAAAACCATTTAAAAACCTTTGTATAAGTTAGGCATTTTGTGACAAAAGTTTTTCATGTTATTTGGAGGTCCTATGGTCAATCTAAGGTCAATTTGAGCATATCTACCTATCATGCATGATGCAAATTATTACAAGTCATATGAGTGTACAGTCCATAATAAAATTACATCCTAGAATGAAGAAACTGAAAAATAAATATAAATGCAGCACAAGGTTCTTCATTCATCGACACGAACACCGCACGCCATCATAATAAGTCTTTTAGTCCTGAAGCGCGCACAAGGTGAACCTGCATGCAGTTCTTAGTACAACCATTAGTACCAAGAGTATTTGTCATTATCAAAACAGGGCGTGACCAATCAGGTCAGCATATCATAATGATTGGGTAAAATGTTAAAATAGTGAATAGCAAGCAAATCTTGATGTATTCAAAGTGAAGGTTGAGAGATTAATTGTTAAAATATCAAGAACCTAATATCCTTGCAATGAGTAACAAAAATCATAACATTGAAGAACAAATCCACTTCCAAATGGATTAAAGCATTATTGTTTAACAAATAATTCTTATTGCTTAATCCAGGCTTAAATATTAAAATCCAAAGTTAAGCAAATCATGTCCATTGCCTAAAACTGAGCCTTAGGAATAAATCATATATTGAAAATCATCTAATCCTAAACTCACTCTTGGAGCCTCAAATGGTTAAATCAACCATCATTCTAGCCATAAGCACTAATAATCATAAATTCCATATCTATCAAGTGCTTATTAAAATATATCCTTTTATAATCAAATTGGTAGAATTATCTAAGGGATGAAATTGTGAACAAAGACATTTTTAATAAATATTCCCATTGTTCTTAAAATGTAAAAATTTCTAAGTTTTCTCTAAGGGATGAAATTGTGAACAAAGACATTTTTAATAAATATTCCCATTGTTCTTAAAATGTAAAAATTTCTAAGTTTGATATACGATTAGGCAATATCCTCCACAAGAAATCTTTACCATACCATGATCATATCCAGTAAAGACTCATCTATTATAAGGTCGTACCCTTACTTAAAATTGAAGACATACTTATAAGGTACCATCCAATGATTGGATAATTAGAAATACTCAAAGAGCAGTATTCAAAAATTAATATTCTCCCATAATTGCTCTTTTCCTAAGTAGTTGGATATATTCACTTCCACGAAAATATTTTGAA
Organism: Malania oleifera; assembly: GCF_029873635.1. Classification (NCBI taxonomy): domain Eukaryota; kingdom Viridiplantae; phylum Streptophyta; class Magnoliopsida; order Santalales; family Ximeniaceae; genus Malania; species Malania oleifera. The sequence continues at coordinate 39,778,299 of NC_080421.1, read as the reverse complement.
TATTGTCCACTCATAATGAATATTCTTCTGAACTTAATGATAATTAAATTGTTAAGAGTATCTACAAAATTTCACTTCACAAGCTTTCAAACTTCAAGTCAAATCTATTAGAAGATTCTGAATATGTCAAATGGCTAAGTTATATGTGATTGGTCTCACTCTATGTGATAATGCAAATAATTATGAAACCTATGCGTTGAGATCCATAAGAAAAGAAGCAATATAGGCTTGTGACCCTAAAGTAAAATTGTTCATGACTTTGTGGTCCTCTAAGCTAAAGCAGGTAAAGTCAAGTATAAATCATTCAATATCTTAGAACACTCAGCTAAACTGGTGAAGAATGATTACATTGAAAAGACATAAGAATATGATAAGTGTATTTCTGAAGGAGAGCATCTTGAAATTATTTCCTATTTTGTTATGCTTACCAATATTGTTAGCTTTGGTGCAATCCCAAGAAGGGGGGTGAATTGGCATTTAAAATTTATTGCCTTTGGTCAATCTACTAACAACAGTATTACACAAGCCTAAGGTCAATCTAGTGCATGTAAAATAAATCAATGTAAATATACAATGGAATTTAAACTGCAATAAACGTTTAACCAAGCATGCACAATAAAGTAGTAAAGGAGATGACACCCAGAAATGTTATCGAGGTTTAGCCAAATTACCTACGTCCCTGCCTTGGCTAAAAAGCATAAGGATTACCACTATAGGCTCACTTAAAGGGTGAAGCGGCACCTAAACAACCAGATCAATTAGCACAAGGCTGACCTCAACCTTTACAACCAGGTCAATTAAGGGGCTGACCTCAACCAACACGCCTTACCAGGATGGTGCACCTAGCTTTCCTAACCGAGTCTAAGCCAGTCCGGGACTATTTCAAAGGGTTAGTCTCCCTCTTCATACTCGTGCCTGGAAATACAATAGATTTGAAATACAATCTAATGGTACAGTGATTGTGCTTTCGTGTAAAGCAAATATGTATCAATACACACAATATAACTAGTGCACTACTGAAAGATAGGATATGATAAGCTCGGTGTAGTCTAAGTGTCTACTCTCAAATATTTATGCAAATATAGTAATTAGTGCATGAGAGTGTAAATGATAGGATCTTTGTGTCAAAATAATATTTCAATCACAATGCACAACCAAAAATCATAAGCACACTTCAAATATCTCAACAAATAATATTTCTCAATATAAGCCACAAGAGATATTCATATTTAATTTATAAAGTAATTTGATCTTTGTGTTCAAGAGGATAAAATCAATCAAAGGCTATTTCAACAAAGATCTTTTTGCGTATGTACAAATATCTCAACAAAATATTTCTCAAAGTAAATCACACGAGATATTTGAAATCAATTTGCAAAAATTTATTTCACAAACAGAAAGCAATACAAACTCTTGAGTATTGCAATGATGATGCAAAACTTACAAGCTCTACAAAGTTTTCCTACGGAAGACTTATTAATGAAGTCTTCTAGAAAAACTTCAAGCTTACTCTCGGATAAAAATATATATCAATCAACTAGAACAAATGAGAGTGTAAGCTTAACTAGATACTCACAATAGCACTCTTACTTAACAAGATTTGCAATGAAGATGAGTAAGAATGAAGAAATAAGGCTTGGATGTGAGAAATAGAGCTTTTGAGAATTAGGGGATTTTTGCTAATTGTTTTTCTAATCTTGTTACTAATTATTCCAAATGAAGGGGTATTTATAGACAACCCCTAAAATATAACCATTAGGGACCTATTGGAAATAACTAGGAAAGTTTTAAATCATTTTAAAATAATTAACCCTGTTTAAAATATTTAACCACGGTAAAAAATTTAGGGCAACCCGAGAGGTTCAGTTGACCAAAAATAATTTCGGTCAACCCAAGTTCATATGGTTCGGTCGACCAAGCCAAAAATGAACTGTGGACACGGTCAACCGGATATATGTGTCAAGGGCAATTTTTTGAGACTCGGTCAACCAGGAGAAAAATGAACTATGGTCTTGGTCGACCGTAAAGGTTGATTTTTCCAAATAGTTTGTTCGGTCAACCAACAAGATTTGAACTAGATGGTTCGGCTGACCAAACCGTTGGGACATCTCCTGAGGACCCTTGGTCGACCAGAAAGTTGGAAGTCATTTTGGGCTCGATCAACGAGGTGGTCAACAAGTTGACTCGAAGAGAGTTTGGTCGACCGAGCATAAATGAATTATATTAGTTCGGTCGACCGGACTCTGGTCAAACTATTGACCTAGTCCGGATTCGGTCGATCGGGCATATTTGTACATGGAAGTACAGTCGACCGAAAGTACCTATTTAAAGCATTTCAGTCGTGTTTAAGCATGCAAACACTCCATTCAAATGACCATTCATATATATGCATAAGTGAGTGTCCTGGGGTTATTTCTAGGACCTTTTTAGTTTGAGAATACCGAAAAAATCCGGTGTAGGTCGACCGAAGGGTGTTCCCTAAGGTCCATCTATGGTCTTGAGCTTATCCATCCTACCATGCAGGTAAGGCATTAATTATTACAGACCATGTTCCCTAAGTTACTATGACAGACCCAAATAATATAAATTACAACAAGAAAAAGTTCTTCAGGGTCTTCGGTCTTTAAGTTTTCACGTGCCATCAAATGATCTTGTTATTATGAACCTGCACACAAACTTGACAGACATCAAATACCAGAGTATTTGTCAAAATCAAAACAAGGTATAACCCATAGGGTCAACAAATATTTCTTGTGCTTAGATGTGCAATAAACTTTCTATAGCATGCACTCAATTATATTGATTCTATTGAATATGTTAAATGAAAAATATACTACTTTGCCACAAATTCCTTGAGTTAACCATATGATCGTGTTTTTGAAATGCATTGATATAATTAGGATCTGTATAGTTAGTCCTTCTGGTCATAATCCTTTTCAAAATGTACTTAAAGCAAATATCTATAACACAACTTGTTTTGAAGATTCAAGAGGTGAGAGATATATATTAGAGTAAATTTTTTATGAGAACTAAAGTGAGAGAGATTTTTTATTGCATAATCTACAATGTGAATGAGCTTAAATAAATCAAACAGGGGAGAGCTTTTCTGAGCTAAAATAAATATTGTTGCCTAGAATTATATTAGATGACATAATTCAGTGGGAGCAACATAACTTAATTTTCTCAATTCGGCTCGTTTGTTCCCACTCAGTATCATATTAGTAAACATTTGGTATCAACATTTGGTACTGCATTTTAAAGATGTAACCTTTTGGTATCACATTAATTAACATTTGGTATCCTCACAAAGTCTTTGAAATTTGGCACAGCGTGTATGTTCACAATGCAATTTAAATTCCACAACACAGATTTACGCATTAGCAAGGGAGATGGTTGATGTCCAAAGGGGGAGAAGAAATTTTTTTAATCTAATGGATGAACAAGTTTAAAACTTTAAGATTTCAAAAGGGAGAAGAACATAAGGTTATGTCCACTCATATATTCTTATTATACACTTTTTTGTTGATGTCAAAAGGGGGAGAAAAATCAGGAGCAAAAAGCAAAAATTGTGGACAAATCGAGAGCAAAGATTTGTTGGCAAAACTAATTGTGTAAAGGAGAAGAATAGAAAAAATTGTTGGCAACACTAGTTGTGTAACGGGGGAGAAAATTCAAGTTATAAGAGAAGAATCGGGCTAAACTACTTGTGTATGAACATAAGAATATTTCATTTGGAATCAGGCTAAACAACGTGTGTATGAACATGAGCATATTTCATTTGGCATGAGCATATTTCACTTACTGAAATTTTGATGCATTAATTGAGGGGGAGCCTTATTAGGCATAACCCATTTTATTCTATATTTTTGGTTGTGTATTTGTCATCATCAAAACGGGGAAGATTGTTGACTCTACGAGTCCAATCCGGTTTTGATAATGACTAATCACTTGGTATTTGATCTGCGCATTGAGTTTGTGAACAAGAAATATATTAAGCATGCACGGAAGGATATCAAGTCATGGAACCCATAAAGAATAAAGCATACATATTTGGGCACAATCAATGGACTTCAAAGAGTATAAAAATGAAGATGCAAGCAACAAGTTCAAGAACGTCATGGGAATGGGTACTTAGAACTTATGTATTTACATTTTCATATTATTTAATTTGAGGCTCAACATATACCCTAGAATGACCTTAGGACTCATGCATCTCATGAACGTAATTAGGGGACATTTATGGACTTAGAAATATTTTTAAAATCCCAGAAAATATTTTTATGAAAGAGCCAAGAAAGAGAGTAAAGCAGATTTTTTGAATCAAAAAGAAAAAACCAGAAATAGGTTACTTCAGTAGCCTGAAGTTAACCTCAGTTGCCTGAAGAATTTTTTCAAGAGATCGAAGATTAAGTTAAGCTGCCTGAAGAATTAATTGTGAAACACAGAACCTGGCCGAAGCACTTTAGTCGCTTGAACTCGTCACTTCAGGCACCTGAACTCGACACTTCAGAAGCCTGAACCCTACTTCAGTCGCCTGACCCTGTATCCAAGTTAATTTTTCGAAGCTTTAAGGAATTTCAGCCGCCTGGGCCTTTAACCTCAGTCGCCTAAACTTGCGGGAAAACTTAAAAATCTAATTTTTTAATAAGAGAACTAGCGAGATATTTTTTATCCAATGGTCAAGATTAATTTTAAGGGCAAGATACCTACATATACATCATCTAAACCCTAGTGCTAAAGTCAAGATCAACAAGAATAGAAGAGAACAAACCTTTAGCATTTTCTTGAGGAGATTACACGTTTAGCTCAATTGGAACATACTACTAAAACTTTAGATTGGGATTTCAAATTTCTTACGTCGAATCTAAGCTAAGGCCACCTTGATTTACAAAAGATAATCTAGCAATCATTGTGCACTCTGTTTGGTATTGAGGTTTGGTAAATCAATCTGCACGATAATATTTATTCTTATAAGAGTTTTTCATCTATACTAATTTGCTGATTGATATATATTTTTCAAAAAGCTTTTCATGGCAAAATTCATTTTTGAATATGTGTTAAGAGGTTGATCTTGAGTGTACATATATTAGATCATTTTGATAAGATTACCACTTGAGAAAAGCTTTTGTCATTGATTAAATATTCTTGAGTCAAGTGAGTTTTCATTCAAAGACTTTATATTTTTAATATTATAAGACTATTTGTTTGAATATCCATATAGTTCATAACGATATATTATTGAGAGATATTTTTCTAAAAGATATTACATTGAGTTTTTTATCTTTGGAATACATATCGTGTGTGTGTGTGTGTGTGTGTGTATATATATATATATATATATATATATTTGCATATTACAAAGATCATTGTGTGATTGAATATTTGAAAGAAAGTTGTTGATTTTGATTGATCTAATATTCAAGACAAAGTTTTTGAATAAGTTCACATTAAATATATTTGTGCATTTTCGCAAAGTGAACTAGAACTCTAATATTCTCCAAAACTTTCATATAAATCATTACTTGGGAGATTTGATATAAGAGAAATAGGTTGAAGCATTTCATTCATAAAACGATTGTATCATTTCATTCATACTGAGCTTCAAGTTTGATCATCTGATTATGTCTTAAGAATTTCAATTGTACTCACTAACTTTGTAAGAAGCAACATTGAGTGTTTTGCATATTTTAGATTTGATTGTAATCACGGTTCGGGTTACGAACCGGGTTTGAGGAGAGAGTTGTATCTCTTATAAACAGCGGAGTAGGAGGGAGTTGTACCTCTTGTAAGCAGCGGATGTAAGGGAAGCTTCGTCCCAATTTAAAGAGCAGAGATTATAATAGAATCCTTAAGTGGGTTGCTCAAGGCGAGGACGTAGGCCGGGTTGGCTGAACCTTGTAAAGTCGCGTTTGCATTCTCTCTTCCCTTTATCTCTTTACTTTCCACACTACATTTCATTAATCGTATTGCATGTGTATGTTGAATAAATTTACACGCACTTAATTGGGTAAAAAGAACTCATTGTTAAAATAAATTTAATTCATTCTTAAATCCCTGCAATTAGTTTGTTAAATACACACATAGGGATTAAGTAGTAAATAGTTTCAAAGAATTTTAAAATACCCAATTCACCCCATCTTGGGATTACACCTAAATCAACAGTTCCATTGCTAATGGTGTTAATGCAACCACATGGACTCGTGGAGTATGTGGCGTGACAGTTGACTGAGTTGTATAATAGAGTTGTTGTGCCCCCTAAGTCTGGATCAGGGTTATAGGCCAACTAGTCATACTACAAAGACGAGATATATGATATGATATTTTGATCTAACCGAGTCGACCACCTGCGGTTAGATCTAGCCTTTGGGCTGCACAACCCTGACCATGGGGGGAAGCATGACGTAGTGAATATCCTCAGGGCAGCCATGAGTTATAGACATGGGTATAATGGTTACCAAAGACACTCATGAGCTAGATGGAAATGGAAAAGTAATGAAAATGGAAATGAAATGAAAACAAAAATGAGAAAGAAAATGAGAAATGAAATTGCGTGAGTTAATAATATAAATAATTAAAATGAAGTAAAACACACCGCCTGAGGGCTTATTGAGTAAGGTGAGTACCCTAATAAGCATTAGTTGTGGCTGAACCCGAGTTATTTGGGTAAGAATAAAAACGATGTCAGGGGCAGAGGGAAGCTGCTTATATGGGCGGGCAAGCTTTCCTATTCTGAGGAATTTCACTGGTAAACATGAGTTGTGTATGAATGGTTTTGGAAATGAAATTAAAATCTTTTGAAAGCTTGTGTTCTATATCTATATGACAGTATAAATGGAATGGTGTTTTTTCTCAGAAGATACAACCACTAATATGTTGATATATTATGGTATAAAGAAACTCATATTGCCACCCACTTTAAATAATTTATTCTATCTTACTGGAATGTGTCTCACTTAAATTATTTAAACTTTTCAGGGAACAAAGATAGGCGAGGTGAAAAAGCTTCGAGATAGTAAAAAGTTGAGACCTTGATACACAGGGTGAATTCTTGGACTAGGGAGGTGTAATTTCCCTAGGGTTGTGTTGTTTTTGGGTATGAGATGGTAATGTATATATATATGTATGTATGTTGATACTATGGGTATTGTATTCTGGTTGTTATGTATATACTGTCTTCCGTTGTTAGGTTGTAAAAATGAAATGACTATTTACCCGGTATCCAATGCGAGTCAAATCATATGGGTTGTAATAGGGTTGTTGACGTGGTTGATTTGTGAATATTGTTGATGACGTGTGAATATTTATAATTGTTTATATAAAAAATTTTGGTGCGAAAATCGGGGCATCACATTATTTCTCTTACTTGTATGGCTACTACCAATAATAATGAAGTATGGTATAAGAAATTAGGTCATCCTAATTCTGTTGTCTTGACTCATCTTATGAAACATGGTTTTTTGGGCAATAAAGATTCCTTTTCTTCTTCTCCTGTATCTTTTGATTGCACTACTTGTCATCTTGGTAAAAGTAAAACTTTACCTTTTCCTATGCATGGTATTCGTGCTTCTAATTGCTTTAAGATTGTGCATGCTGATATTTAGGGTAGGAGTCCTATTATTTCTCATGGTCAGTATCATTATTTTGTGACATTTATTGATGATTATAGTTGATTCACTTGGATATATTTTCTCCACTCTAAACCTAACGTATTTTTTGTCTTTCAAAAAATTTGTTGCATTTGTCAAGACATAGTTCAGTTTTTGTATCAAAACTTTACGCTCTGAATCAGAGGGAGGGGGGGGGGGAGGAGGAGTACATGTCTCATTCTCTTCAAACTTTTCTTCGGTAAAAGGGGATCATTTTCCAACATTCTTTTCCTTATACCCCTCAATAAAATGGAGTCGTTGAGCATAAGAATTGTCATCTCTTAGATGTTGTTCATTTTTTTTTTTTTTTGGATTGATTCTTCTATATCATCTAAGTTCTGGGTAGACGCTTTATCTACTGCTATCTATTTGATCAATTGTTTGACTACTGCCACTCTAAATTATGATTCTCCCTACTTTCTATTATTTGGCATATCTCCTGAGTATCAATCCTTTCATACTTTTGGGTGCGTTTGTTTTGTTCATCTACCACCTGTTGAGCGTCACAAGCTTGCTGCCCAGTCTGTCATGGGTGCCTTTATGGGATATAGTCCTACTCAGAAAGGATATGTTTGTTATGATGCTAATGCAAACAAGTTTTGAATTTTCATAGAATGTGATTTTCTTAGAAAATCAATATTTCTTTTAGTCTCAAGGTAGTTCTGATACTCCTATTACTTTTCTTCCTACTTTTTATGATGTTTCTTCTTCTATTAAGCGATTTAAACCAAGTATGGTGTATCATCGATGTCCTCCTCCTTCTTCAATGCCCCTTCCAGACACTGATCCGTCATATGATTCTACGGTTCCTCAGCGCTCCACCCAAGCATGTTGGCAATTGGCCATACAAGAAGAAATCCAAGCTCTTCAAGATAATCACACTTGGGATCTTGTGAGTTGTCCCTCTGGTATCAAACCTATTGGTTGTAAATGGGTGTACTCAGTCAACTTTCGGCCTGATGGGTCACTGGACAAATGTAAGGCCCGTCTCGCGGCTCTTGGGAACTGGCAGGAGTATGGTATTGATTATGAAGAGACCTTTGCACCTGTTGCAAAAATGACTACTGTGCGGACTATCTTGGCACTTGCTGCGTCGCAGAGGTGGTCTCTCCGGCAGAAGGATGTGAAGAATGTTTTTCTACATGAAGATTTGCAGGAAGAAATCTATATGTCTCCACCTCCTAGCATGTTTGTTACACCTTCCTTAGAGGTTTGTTGGCTATGCCAATCCTTGTATGGGATGAAATAGGCTCCGCGTGCATGGTTTGATAAATTTCACTCTACGATGCTTGCTTTTCATTTTACTTAAAGTCGATGTTATTTCTCTCTTTTTCTTCACAAGACTTCTGGAGGAATTGTATTGCTTCTAGTATATGTTGATGACATTGTGATTACTGTCTCTAATATTGAGTTAATTAAGCAATTACAACAGCATCTCAAGGCCTCTTTTCACATGATCGCCTGCAGTACTTTCTTGGCGTTGAGGTGCAGCTTACTCCGATTGGTATGTTGTTACACTAACACAAATACACGCACGAAGTGATTTTATTGGCTGGTCTCCAATCGGGTAACTTTGTTCTTACTCCCTTGGAGGTAAATCTTAAGCTTCGTCAGGAGGAAGGTGAGCTTCTATCATATACATCCTTGTATCGGCAGCTTGTTGGGAGTTTGAACTACATAACGATTACTCGACTGCGCAACAAGTTAGTCAATTTATGCAGGCTCCCCGACATTTTCATTTAGTCGCTATCCGCCACATTATCCAACATCTAAAGGACACCTCTACAGGCGGTTTGTTATTTCCTAAGCAATCTTTGTTACAATTGGTGGGGTATAGTGATGCTGATTGGACTGGATGTGCAAATACTCGTCGCACTATTACTAGCTGGTGCATATTGTTAGGCAATGCACTCATTTCTTGGAAGTGTAAGAAGCAAGACAGAGTTTCCAAGTCCTCCATTGAGTATAAGTATCGTGCTATGTCTTCTGCATGCTCTAAGATCACATGGCTTCGTGGGTTATTGGGTGAACTTAGTTTTTCTCAGCTTCATTCCACTCCTCTTCATGCTGATAATGCCAGAGCTATTCAGATCACCGCTAATCATGTCTTCCATGAACATACAAAACATATCGAATTCGATCGTCATTCCATACATGAATCCTTTGAAAAACAAGTGATTACTCTTCCTTATATTTCCACCAAACATCAAACTGTAGACATATTTACTAAAGCTCTTCCTTGGCATCAGCATCAGTTCTTGGTTGACAAATTGATGGTTCTTGATCTACCAGCATCAATTTGAGGGGGGATGTTACGGAGACAATTTTGGATAATTAGGCTATAAGTAATTTAGTTGAAATGTTTTAGTTTATATTTGGATTGTATATAGCATAAAATTAGACTATAAATAATGCTGAAAATCTGGCAGCATTTAGGCATTGAAAATGTGCTGAAAGTCGGGCAACAACTACATAAATCTCTTCTATATATAATGAAAGCAAACCCAATGGAAAGGACATTTAGACCAAAATTAACAGTAATGGTCATCTCTTATTTATGAAGAAATTCTCCCTGAGATCTCTCATCTTTATTTTTTTTAGTATTTGGGAGTTTAGTATTCAAATCTTTGATATAAATTTGTGTGAATCCAAGTAACACATAATACAAAATTATAGAATTTTGTACAAGCTAACACAAAGTCAAATTCAAAGCTTGAGATCTAATGCTCTTAAGCACAAGCTTGATGCATTCACATTTCAAAAATACTTCACTGCTTTTCCAACATTATTTGTGAGGGTATTTTTTTTTTTGGGGGGATTCTCACTGGCTCTGGACTGGGATTTATGCCACAATTGTTATGCTCGGAAGGCCTTCTACAGAACTTGGAGGGCAAGTCAACTAAAACCAATTATTAAGCTGAACCTAGGTGCATTTAACTATTGTCAGAATGACCATTTCAACCATCAACTAGAAATTATTCACACCATCCCATTTAAACCTCTGAAAAGGTTAGTTTCGGATAGTGTAAATGAGCTGTAATAGAAAAATCAATAAGCAAAACAACTCTAATTGATGACACAAACCGCACATACTTTGACAGCATCCACAGACATATAATACTGTCCCAAACATTTAATGACACGAGCATGTTAACGTGCTTGTCAGCAGGTTTTGTAAGTACTCAAAATAAAGGGTCAGAGTAGGGCTTTCTGTCAAAGACCATACGACTATTTTGCCTACTATCTATTTCCTTCTTTTTTATTTGAAGCATTTCCCTGCCTACTACAAGTTAATCTATCTAATGAGAAGAAGAACCCCTTTCTCCTGCTGGCATGTACTTTGTACTTGCGCCAAATCTAATTGCAGTGGCACCTATTGATTAATCTGATACAGAAATCTTGAAACAATTGATTATTGTTATGTTGAAATAAGGGACTAATTAACTAATGTTATGTTGAAATCTCGGGCCACTTTATTAATGTCATGTTGAAAGCTTCAACTGTAGCTTCAAGGAAAATCCTGCGCATTCAGTTTTATTTGAACTGCATACTCACATTTTCTGTTCAATTCTATGTTGTTATAATCAAAGTAGTTAATTTTAATTTTTTATGTAAAGGAGTATTTTAATTATTATGCCGATAAATAAGAAAAAATCAATGGGCATCAAGCCGTTTATGCATGGAATATGAAAAGAGACGGTGAAGATGAAGAGTGACCGCGCAGGGAGAGAGAGGTTTATCTCTATCTCTCTCAGAAAATAAAAAAATGTGACACCTGAAATATTGCCTCCTAAAACCACTAATTCAGCGCTTAAGAAAGATAAATGATATGTGATCAAATAACATAAGAGTGGCAGATTGGAACTAGGATATTTGTATGAACAAGTTTTTTTGTACAATCAAGTTTTTGTTTTCATTTTTCTAATTTCAAAGAATACCACCCTGTTTTTAAATATTTTAATGTTATACGGAGAAATTAGAAAATAAAAAAAATTATTTTTCATGTTTTAGAAAGATGATTTCTGACAAAGTTCCAAAGCAAATGTGGAAAAAAAAAATGGTGTTTTGGTAATACCACAACTAAACAAGCACTAAAATATGCTGGTTTTCACAAATGTCAAAGAGGCTTCATCCTAAAAAGCTATCAAAAAAATAAAAAATAAAAGAAGAAGAAGAAGAAGAAGAAGAAAATTACGCAATTTTAATCTAGAAAAAATTCAAATTTAATATGAAAGAACATTCAATCCTGTGAACAGTGAACAATATATAGGCTGTAAGTAGTCCTAGACGGTGCTGCCACTCAAACTTACCCACGATAATTACCCCCCGTAATTATGTAATTAAGTAATTCGTCACTGCAAAGCTTTCATCTATAAATCAAGTATTCTCATCTTGTACTTAGATTGCCCATTCCCATACTGAACAGTTGGTGTACCCCATTGAAATGGACAAGGTCTCCCGAACAAAACGACAGTAACATTTTTCTATCCCTAAACTATGGTTCTCTTACCTCACTAGGATGATGAAAATCTCTTTCAATATTTTGTAAGTGGCTCTGCACATCTTAGATTATGATGTTGAAATGTCAAGGGCCTTCTTAGATTTGGTTGGAAAAGTAGGGACAGGAGTGATTCATATTATTTTACCATGATTTGACCGAGTTTGGAGGAAATGGGGATGAGACAACTTGGTTCTGCATTTATGTTTGATCTCCAAAGCTCTGATGGTGGTGTGAATGATGGACAGAAGATACACCAGAGGTTGACTTCAATTGGTAAATGTGGTGGTTAACTGCATTTTTATAAGCATATTATGTTTTTACGGTGGTTGAGAAAAGGGAGGGGGGGTGGGGGGGGGGGGGGGTGGTGCCTTTTGCCATAGTGAATGTAGATTTAGTAGAGAGTGGAATTATCATCAAAACAAAGGATGAGTTTTTTGGGGTCTTTGGTGCTTCTCTTGCAACTAATTTGTCGTCATTTTTTGGCTTTGGAGGATACAGAAATGCTCGTTTCACAGCCAAAAAAGCAATGGTGAGGTGGCAAGGTTGATGGCCTTCAAGAGGTCATCTGTTGCTGCTGATCCAAGTCATTTCTTAGGCAACTGGATTGCCAGCTCTACCAGTCCGTGCACTTGGCAAGGAATCACATGCTCTTCCGGAGGACGTGTTACAGCCATCAACCTTAACAACGCCAGCCTCTCAGGACACCTGCACCTCATCCATTTGCTGGCGTTGCCCTTTCTCCATTATCTCAACCTGCATGGCAATTCCTTCTCTAATGGTGGAGATCCCTTAGCCTTCATGAATTCTAGCCACACACCTTGCAGCCTTGAGAATTTGGACTTACCCTCTAATAACTTGTCAGACCCTCTTGACAGACCGTCCTTTTCGTTGCTGCTATCCTGCAATCAACTCTCTTCTCTCAACCTGTCCTGCAACTCGATCCCTGGTGGCTATCTTAACTTCAGCCCTTCTCTTCTACAACTAGACCTCTCTCAAAATCAGATTTCTGATTCTGCCATCTTGACCTACTCTCCCTCCAAATGTCAGAATCTGAATCTCCTCAATCTCTCCAACAACAAGCTCTCAAGTGAACTTTGGGTGACTTCTTTGTCCTCTTCTTCTTGCGAGAGTCTCCACTCTTGACCTCTCTCATAATCTATTGTCTGGAGAAATATCCAGGGACCTTGTGGCAAACTCATTGCCATCCATCAGCTATCTAGATCTCTCCCACAATAATTTTTCGGGAGATTTTTCCAGACTTGAATTTGGTGATTGTGCAAAGCTCATGTTGCTCAGCTTGTCCCACAATAGCCTCTCAGGGGCAGGGTTCCCAACAAGCTTAACAAATTGCCAACTTCTTGAGACACTTGACCTCTCTTACAATGACCTCCAGTACAAAATCCCAGGATTCTGGTTGGGGAAGCTTAAGAATTTGCGCCGGCTCTCCCTAGCCCATAACCAGCTTTCAGGAGTGATCCCACATGAGTTGGGACTAACTTGTCAGACTTTGGTGGAGCTTGACCTTCATGCAAACAGACTTTCTGGTGGGCTTCCCTCAACTTTCACCTCCTGCTCATCTTCGCACAGCCTTAACCTTGGCGAAAATATGCTTTCAGGAGATTTTCTTGATACAGTTATCAGTACTCTCCCAAGTTTGAGGTATCTCTATGTACCCTTCAACAACATTACTGCTTTGGTGCCACTGTCTTTAGCCAATTGCATTCAATTGCAAGTCCTTGATCTCAGTTCTAATGCCTTTTTTGGGAATATTCCTTATGGGTTCTGCTCATCCCCCTCCTCAAACTATTCATCTTCAGCCCTCGAGAAGCTACTTTTACCCAATAGTTTTCTCTCAGGATCAGTGCCTCTAGAGCTTGCAAAGTGCACAAATTTGAGGACAGTTGATCTTAGTCTCAATAAAATAAGCGGCCCAATTCCATCGGGAATTTGGAGCCTCCCAATCTATCCAACTTGATTATGTGGGCAAACAACCTCAAAGGCGAACTTCCCAACAGCATATGCATTAATGGAGGAAATTTTGAGACTTTGATTCTAAACAATAATCTAATCACCGGAACCATTCCTCCATCAGTTGGTAACTGCACCAACTTGATATGGTTGTCACTTTCAAGCAACCAGCTTACTGGAGAAATTCCTGCCAGTACTGGAAATCTACCATATCTCACCATTCTCCAATTGAATAACAATATGCTAACCGGCCAGATACCATTGGAGTTGAGCAAGTGCCAAAGCCTCATTTGGCTCAAGTTAAATAACAACAACATATCGGTTCATATCCCATCAAAGTTTGCCAGTCAAGCCAGCTTCAAACCTAGACTCATCTCTGGGAAGAAATTTGCATTCGTGAGAAATGATGCTGGAATCACTTGTAGAGGTACTGGAGGACTCATTGAATTCAGGGGAATCCGAGAAGAGACAATGGTAAGTCTTCCAATGATTCGCTCTTGTCCTATATCAACTAGAATCTACTCTGACCAAACAATTTTCTCTTTCAAAAGCAACAGCAGCATGCTTTACATTGACCTATCCAGCAATTTCTTGTCTGGAACAATTCCAGAAAGCTTTGGCTCAATAATCCATTTACAAGTCCTAAAACTGGGATACAACAGATTAACTGGAAACATTCCTAACAGTTTTGGAAATTTTAAGGATGTTGCTGTCCTGGATCTCTCTCATAATAATCTTCAGGGATTTATCCCTGGGTCATTAGAGACTTTCTTTTCTCAGCTTTTTTGATGTGTCAAACAACCACCTAACAGGCCCCATCCCTTCTGGACGTCAACTAATCACTTTTCCCTCATCTAACTATGAGAATAATTCTGGCCTTTGTGGACTACCCTTGCACCCTTGTGGCTCAAGCCTTTGTGGATTTACATCATCAATGAAATGTGGTTCAGCAGACCAACAAGACTTCAATCCCAAGCTTGAAATCAGCAGCATTGACTGGAAAGCAGCGGTTGCAGGATATGGATGTGGAATGATACTTGGTGTGTTAGTTGGAAATTGCATAATCCAAAGAAAGGAAAAACGGCTAGTAACAAATTGCATAATCCAAAGGGAGGAAAAAGGCTTGTAAAAATTTTTCGTTGGGTAAACCATAAAGAGGAAGCATGGAGGAAGACAAGATTCGGGTCCAGGCACATGTAACTAGAAAATGTATATTGTAATACAAGGAACAGTTGTAGGCGAACCACCTCTCTGTGCCAGATAGGTTGCATGAACCACAGTGCATACCAGCAGAGACAAATTTCATTCCAAGCTTCAAGAAAGTATTTCGACCCAATAGCTATTAGGGGGAGCTCATAACATTTTAACTCGAGCCCTCCAATTTTATGGTTGTTTTTTTTTTCCATAGTTTTCTAACTATTTTCACATTTTAAAACTCTTTTTTGATAGAAAAAGAAGAGATATTTCAATGTAGAGGAGAGAATGCACAAAGAGGAGAATGAGACATCCCACAATGGAAAAAAGAAACCAAAAAAGACTAGAACACATTTTAAAACTTAAGTTGGAAATTAAGCATTCTTTATGGGACAAAAAGTAAAAACATAAGGAAAAAAGCATCATATTGATTAATGCAGTGACCCTAATCTATGTTTTTTTTCTTTCATTTTTGGATGAAACTTGGGTTTGTATCTTTTTTCATCAAAACAAGGTGGAATATTTTCACTCTAATATCCATATATAATCACTTTAGGAAGCCCTACTTTTGCTACCTAATGATTTAGAACCACCATCACCATACACTTCCCATATATTTATCTAAATTATCTGTTGATTATAATTTATAATTGCTAAACTGAAAATAAATGACAATCAATTTGAAAAAAAGAAAATAGAAAAAGAAAGAAAAACTTTAATATCATGTGACTACATTCATTCTGTCCTAGAAACAAGCTTCAGGTTTTCTGAGTGCCTTATTTTCTTGGCAAATTACTGTGAGGGCTCCATTTCAAACTTACAGCATTTCTATTACATTACATATTTTTTTCTTTAGAGAAAATATTTTAAATGCTTGTGCAATTAATGCATGACATTATTCCTGGAATTCTCCATTCGTGTTCACAATTGTTACAAAACCTGCCTAAAATCAAATATTATAAAGCAATACCAGTATCAACTATAAAAGTTCTACCCAACTTGATCGACAAAGGAGGGTGGATTTTCAAAATTTATAAGCATTTGACAGCATGAAGTTTCAGCCTTGGGATTGAAACTATAATGAAATTGGATACATGTTCCATTTTGACATTGTCAAACTCAAGACTTGAGCACCAAGTTCCAAAGCAGTGTCATGGAATTTCAGTTGACTCAATGCGATTGTGCATGTCCGAGCCAGTTTTGATTTCATTGATAGTTCTTTCGTTTACACAGAATAGCTGGACATGGTATTAGGAGAGTGAAAAATATTTACAACGGCACAATGCAGTGGCAGACAATTAATGTCACTATGAACCAAATCCAACTTACTAACAGCGACCTGAATAAATCCTGATTAGGAAAATCTATTTATCATCAGTATCAAGTACTCTTCTAATGCTGTTTGTTGTGAAAAAAATCGTATTTGCATAGCAGAATATAAACGCAACAATCAATGAAGGAAAAATATAGTACATACACGCAGTATATCTGAAAGCAAGAACAAACAACACGAAAATTTACGTGGTTCGGTGTCACGATCCAACTATTTTCACACCCTTGTGAAGGGCTGTGCGGCGCTAGCTAAAGCACTCTTGTTCAACTAGTCAGCCTATCGTTTACCAACATTCATCCACAAAGCACTTTTATTAGCATTCATTCAAATAGCAGCGGAAATAGTAATCAATTCATAAAAGTCATGGCAAGCAAGCAGTAAACATTGAAGCAAACGTAATTCATTAACAACACCTCCGTTAACATCGTGTGTTTAGCGAGGGAGGCAAGTAGGCTAAACATGTTGACAATAGCTAGTGAGTTTTATAATGACTGATGAACACTCAACCTCCCCTAAAGAGCTTTCTAGGCCATTCCCACTTTAAAACTAGGAAACATCAAAGTGACCGAGGAGTCATACTGCCTTATTTGGCATACAGAGACACTACTAGCAGAAAATAACCCTACACTAGTATTTACATGATGGAAACTCATCCCAAGTACACGAGATAAGCGGTCACAGGCAAGCATAATGCCCTGAACAAGCTTAACTCGTGACATTCTCCCCCACTTATGCGGTCGACGTCCTCATAGACTTTGGCGGTAGATGCACTTCAAGTTTATCCACGAACGGTTGAATATCTTCTGCAGAAATCCAGCTGATTTCTTTGTTATCAAGGCATTTCCACTTCACTAGGAACTTTTGCCGCTTCTTCCTTGAGGATATGAAATTTCTATCTGCAAGGATCTCTTTAACTTCACGTCTATCAGGTTGCACTGTCTTCAACTCTGCTCTGTTGAACTGACTTCTACTTAGGTCATTGGTGTTGGCGTTGAACGGCTTGAGGTAGCTGACATGAAACTGCAGTCTTCTCCCCTTATCTGCCCACTTCTTCATCTGCTTAGAAGCTTTCTCCAGATAGGCTCGGGCAAGCTCTACATTCTGTCTCCATTCTCTGGTGAAGATGTATGCCCTAGGACTCTTTCGTCTATACGGCTCGCCCACTATGTGAGGTAATAGCTAAAGCTGGCCTGTAACAAGCTCAAAAGTGATCTTGTTGGTTGTTGAGCTCCTTTGGGAATTGCCACCGAACGGAGCCACATCAAGTAGTTGCATGCCATTCTTCTGGTTGTCGTTGACAAAATGGCACAAGTACTCTTTCAGTAGCTCTTTGAATCTCTTCATCTGTCCGTCTGTCTGTTGGTGATAACTCGAAGAGATGTCAAGATGTGACCTGAATATCCTGAAAAATTTTGTCAAAAAGTTGTTAGTGAACATTAAGTCTCGGTCACAAACAATAACATGGGGAAAACCCCAATATCTCACAATAGTTACAAAGAACGATTGTATCGTCTCCTTTTCCGAACAGTACTTTGGTGCGGCAATGAAAGTGCCATACTTCTTCCGCTCCCCCCTTGTGTTGTTGGCAAAAGAGACAAGTTTTGGCATAATCAACCACATCATCTCGCGTGTGCGGCCAATAATACCTCCCCAGTAGTCCTGTCATTGGAGTCATTCTCCGCGAATACCCCTCAACGAACTTCCTGTGATATCTAGTAAGGCCAAGAAAAAAACGCAACTCCTTCACTGTCGTGGGGATCTTCCATTCTTGAATCATCCTTACCTTCTCCATACCCCTCCGGATACGACCTTGTTCAACCACCTGACCAAGGAATTGGTTGCTCCGCTGAGTGAAAGAGAAATTCCCTTTCTTCATATACACACTGTTTCCCCTCAGCCTATCGAACACCTTCCGTTAATGCTCTTCATGTTTCCTCTAAAAAAACACCGATGCTCCCAACGGTGTTTTGGAAGGGCGAACACATCCCGCTTCCAATTCATCAAGCTGTTTCCCCAACTCTACTATCTCAAGAGGTGCAATCCGACATGGCCCTTTAGCGGGTGGTTTCACTCCTAATAACAACTCGATCTCATGCTCCACACTCCGTCGTGAAGGCAAATTGTGAGGCATCTTATCCGGCAACACCTCCTTGTACTCATCCAACACCGCTTGGATGGTCGTAGGCTCCAGCGCTTGGCCTACTTCTTTGTCTACCACCACTATGGCTAGACGTGTCTGCTCATCCTGACCCAATCCCTCATTGAGTTGTATGGCTGAAAGGGACTTCTCGTCGTCTCCTTTCGTTGCAACGACTTGCACCATGCACGAGTGATCTCCCATCGGACACAGGGAACCAGCCGAAGGCATTAGCACTGCCCTCGTCCCCCTTAGGTACTCCATTCCTAGAATGACTGAGAAGTCATCCAATGTCACAGCTGTGAAATTCGCATGACCTTCCCACTGTCCAAGCTTTACAGCTGCTTGCTTGGCTACTCCCAAAGTAGGTGGCTACAGAGTTAACTACTTTCATGCATCCTATAACCTTCTCTAAGGATACGTTGAGTCTCCATTCTTGTAACTATGAAACAAAATTATAAGTAGCCCCCGTATCCACCATAGCACAGGTACTCTTCCCATTTATCCTCAAGTCCACAAACATCAACCCTTTTGCTCGTGCAACTTTCGGTGTTTTTGCCTGCTTTTTCAATGCGCTCGCCAGCCGCACTGAACCTACCCTCGGGGCATCATCCTCTTCCTCCTCGCTTTCCACCACTTTTCCCAAAGTGGAAGTTTGTAAACATGGTTCAAAATCGTGGTAGTGGGTAACATCGTGTAATGGTCGCGAGACGTGGGAGACGCGGGTGTTATGTAACGGGAAGCGGGCGTAATGGCTGTGAATCTTTTTCACGCATGCACAACCATGCCAAAATCGAAAAATAAGCATGAAATCCATTAATGCATGATTTTTAATGAATTTTGACAACCTTCATTCAACCTACAAATGCTTTTTAATAGGCATTATGATTTTTATATTAATTTTAGTGCGCTGCTTACAAAAAAAGGCATATTTTTTAAAAGTTTGCATTAGTTTAATGGGTAAAAAAGATGTAGAAATGTAATTAAAATGAAGAATCAATTGATTAAAGACATAAAGTTACTTAAAATGAGTCAATAGACCCAATAATTTATATTACAATACAATAATTTATATTACAATTTACAATTTAAAAAAATAAATATGGAATTGTAAATCTTACAATTTAATTATTTAAATGGTAGTTTACTTGAGTCACTTGAGACTTGACTAATTGTGTAGAAATTAGGATTTATTATAAATTTTAGATCTAATATTAAATTATTAATAGTTAAGGTATTTTAAAAAATAATTATGTAGAATATTAATTAATAACTTTTTACTAAATCTGTACTCTAACTCTCTAAGTAACTTTATAAATTTTATGTTTTAATAATTTTATACGAATTTTTTTATTTTAATTAATAAATTCTACTTATATAATCATTTATAAATTTGCATACTAATTAAATAATAAATATAAACTGAAATTATAAAATAAACTAAATTATTAATTTAGAATAAATTGGTAATTTACAATTACATTAACCAATGAAGTAGAAGAACTGAAGAAACATACCCACTCCCAAGTCCCGAGTCCCCACCGAAGCTGCGAGAGAGCTGCAACCTTCAAGATTTTTGGAGCTGCGACTGCGAGCCTGCGAATGGAGGTGACTTGCAAAGCACAGCTCCTTCAAGCAACAAATCAAAGATTGGAAGCTGATTTTTGGGTTCTTACATTGGACAAAGGAGACAAACTGACGAAAAGGGAAAAATCGAAACACCTTCAAGGGAAAAATCAAACACCTTCAAGACGAACTTCCAGTCAGCTGACCTGCGATGGCTGTGAACTGCGAAGAACATCTTCAAGGCAAAAATCGAAGCTGATTTTGGGGATTTTGAAGCTTCAGATCAGTAGATTGAAGCTGTACGAAAGAGATGAAGAGTGAAAGAGGGAACAACACAACAAATCAAATCTTCAAAACTGCTTTTGTTTCTTTGGAGGCTTCAAATGAAGAGATCTAAGCTAGATGATGGAGAGAAACACACAAAATGGACAGATTTGAGGAGATAAGGAAGGTACGCAGTAGTGTAAGGGGCTATCGGTTGTAATGTGTCGTAACGGACGTTACGGGTCGTAACGTTAGTGTTATGGTTTTGTAACGGCCGTTATGGGCCGTTATGGTTCTGTAACAGCCGTTACGCACATGAATTTTCTGCTCACCGCTAATGCGGGCTGTAACAGTATCGGAGAGATGATTTTCCGTTACATAACGGCCGTTAGGCTACGTAATGGCCATTATTTAATACCATGCTTGTAAAGCATTGAGTAATCCCTTGTGTTGACACTCACTCACTCTGTAAGATCCACCACACAAGTAGCACGAAATTTTACTCTTTCTCTTTCCATTGGATGTGTTAAACCCTTGAGACGACGAAACTTCATTTGGGGTTGATGATTTAGAGTCGGCTCCCCCACTCTTGGGTTTGCCTTTCTTGAAAAACTTTCCACTGTTTCCCTCTCTGCCAAACCATTTGATCGAAGTGGTATCATCACCAACGTAGTCAGTCAAGCGTTCTATAGCAGCTTGTGTAGCTGACAAGTCTTGAACCCTTTGCCTATGAAGTTCAGTTCTTGCCCATGGTTTCATCCCTTTTAGAAAATAGAACAACTTGTCCTTCTCCGACATATCCCAAATATCCAACGTCAAAGTAGAAAATTGTTTCACATATTGCCTGATCGACCCCGTATGCCTAAGATCTCTCAGTTTTCTCCTTGCATTATACTCAACATTCTCTGGAAAGAATTGGGCCTTGAGCTTTCTCTTCAAGTCTGCCCAACTATCGATTACACAGCTTCCATTTTCAATTTCTCTGTACTTGGTACGCCACCACAGTCGAGCATCACCAACCAAGTACATGGTCTCACTATTAACCTTTGCCTGTTCTGAGGCCATCCTCACAGTGCGAAAGTATTGCTCCACATCAAACAAGAATTTCTCTAACTCCTTGGCATCTTGGGCACCCCCATACATCTTGGGTTTAGGTACCTTGGTCTTGCTAACTCCCGAAGTGTTGGAGTTCCCCATAGCAAGAACCATCAAATTCACCTTTGCATCAAGATCAGCCATCCGCAACTGCAAAGTTTCAACTATATGGAAAAAGTCCTCTGACATGTCGCCTATCAAACCTGCTTGATGTTTTTTTTATCCCATAAACTTCATTAACAAGGTCTCTCATCTGAGCCACCTCCATGCCCATAGTATTGTTTGTTGCCTCAACCTGTACTTCCAGCACGCTGATCCTCTCAGCATTGTTTGGTGTCATGGTAACTTACCAAAGCTTTCCAGATCCCACAACAAAGGCAATCGAATTCACTTAGCAACTCAACCTTGGGCTCTAATACCGAGTGTCATGGTCCAACTATTTTCACACCCTTGTGAAAGGACCGTGCGGCGCAAGCTAAAGCACTCTTATTCAACTATCTAGCCTATCGTTTACCAACATTCATCCACGAAACACTTTCATTAGCATTCAATCAAATGGCAGCGGAAACAGTAATCAATTCATGAAAGCCGTGGCAAGCAAGCAGTAAACATTGAAGCAAACCTAATTCATTAACAACACCTCCGTTGACATCGTGTGTTTAGCGAGGGAGGCAAGTAGGCTAAACACGTTGACAATAGCTAGTGAGTTTTACAATGACTGATGAACACTCACCCTCCCTTAAAGAGCTTTCTAGGCCATTCCCACTCTAACACTAGGAAACATCAAAATGACCGAGGAGTCATACTGCCTTATTTGGCATACAAAGAAACTACTAACAGAAAATAACCCTACACTAGTATTTATATGATGGAAACCCATCCCAAGCACACGAGATAAGCGGTCACAGGAAAGCATAATGCCCTAAACAAGCTTAGCTCGTGACATTCGGCAATGCCTACATCCACAGGAGCAATCGGCAAAGGTTTTCACTATGTAATTGTCAAATGAGTCAATACAATACAATTTACAAAGATCTTCTTATCTCAATACACTCAGACAAGTGTATAACTAAAGTTTCCTTTGGAGGTTTCCCCCCAAAACCCAACCAACTTAACATTTAAATTCAATTTTTGAATTCAGCCTCACTGCCCAAAACAAAACCGTTGACAGTTTTTGACAGAATAAAATACTAAGAACAGATTTCTGAAATTTCTGAAATTTCAATAAAACCGTCGAGGGTTTCAGAAAACCGTCGATGGCTTTCCCCAGAATGCTGATATTAACTATGTTCTCCTCCTTGTATACGTTTACCATTCCAAGAAATGAGCCACCAAACACAACACTACTTTGTGCATATGTACATTTGTGCATACATATGTGTGTGTGGGTGTGTGTGTGTGTGTGTGTGTGAGAGAGAGAGAGAGAGAGAGAGAGAGAGAGAAAGAGAGAGTATAGTTTTGTAACAAACCTAAATGTACCTTATTACTAGTTGCTTCTGTAATGGACAGTATGCCAAGATCTTGGGTCATCAGCTTCATAACAAAAGTGTAACCAATTTTGAGTAACATTATACGATTAGATGTTAACAAATCTATGGCGAAGAAAAAGTTATTGTAGAAAATCTAAAAACCATCAAGAAGTAGAACAAATAAACAAACAAAATACCAAGCAAAACAACTGAAAACACTGCATTAAATGCCTCTGAGGTCTGCAAATGTAGCCTGCAAGTTCCACTTCAACAATCTAATAAAAAAAAAAGTGCACCATTCAACTCAAGAGTTTTGTGAGGCAACAAGAAACAAATTTATTGCATACCAGAAGTATATTACAGAGGAAAAGTGGGGAACAGTAACAGGAACAGCCCATAACCAAGTCAACCAACAGCTAGCAACCAAAAACAATCTAAAACACCTAATCCCCAATACACAGCACACGAGTCTAGATGGAGCTTCATTCAAACTCTTCAACATCATCCAGCATACTCAATTCTTAAAAGCTTTAACGATCGGCATACCAACATTGGAAATGTAGAAGGCCCTATTATTGATTTCCTCCCAAATACTCCACACTCCCACCAAATTGCCGCCAGCGCAGTCTCTTCCATATATTTGATTTGAACTAATAACTGCAATCCTCCATTGCTGAAGACATATAAAAAAAAAATTGTGAAAAAAAAAAACCAACACGCTCAATCTATTGAAAAGCCACAACCAAACATTCTCGCCAAAAGAACAACGAAGAGATAAATGACCTAGACTCCTCAGCACAAGCATCAAAAACAGCAATTGAGAAAATGCCACCCCTCCATTTTAGTTTATTTTCACAAAAGAAGAATTTATCGAGAGAAGAAACAGAGAATGCAAAAAAGGAAGATAGATAGAAAAAGGATAAAAGCAAAAAACTGAAGGTTTGATTGTTCTGTTTCTGCTCTTGTTTCCTATTTTCATTTCAATAGTAAAAAAATAAATTATAAGAATACATTTTTTTAAGTAGTCAATTTTTTTAATATTTAAAAAAAATAAAAAATTAGATTTTATGGTTTACAATTATTTTGACAACTTATTACTAAAATATTTTAATATCTAGAATAAATTTTTTAAATTAAATCATTCATTTTATACATATTTTTTAATTAAAATTATTGAATTAAATCATTCATTTTATACATATATTTTATTATAATTAAAATAAAATGATCACATAAATTTAAAATATTATTAAAACAAAATTGTCCATTAAAATTTAAAAAACAATTAAAAATAATAATAAGCATCATTTACAAAATACTTTTACTATTTTTCAACTATGATGTACAAATATTGTTCTTGTAAAGTAAATTTTGAAATAAAATAATTAATTTAAAAATTATGATAATGTTTATCTTTATCATAGTATTTTTTATTATTATTTTGAAACTTTATTATTTTAATCATATTCAAATAGTTATCTAATTCGAGGATGAAAACAAGCTTTTTGGTTAATCAAGTTTTTATTTTGTATTTGTTTTTGTTTTAAAAATATTAACTAAACAAGTTGTTAGTTTTTTATTTTTAATTTCCTTCTATTTTTTAGTTTTTGTTTCTATTTTCTGGTTTCATAATTTTTAACAATGATATAAAACAACTCTTGAGCAACAACAACACTTGCTGCAAGTCAGTTAAAAGATACTCCTTCAAAGAAGCCATTGAAAGAGCACCAACACCAAGGAAGAAAGACCACCCTACTCCAAACCATATCATAGAAGCAAATTAATCATTCGAAATTCTAGCATCCAATCCAACCAACTAAACTAGAAAAAAAAAAAAAAAAAATGTGTCCCTAGGTGTCACAGTCCCACATCGGTTGTGTGTTAGGAAAACTTGTGTTTGTAAGAATGGTTTCAGCTCCAACTATGTGAGACACCTTTTATAGGAGTAAACCATTAGATTGATAGTGGGCTAAAGCAAAGAATACCTTACTGGAGTTGCACCCAAGACTATTACACCAGGCGACAGGGCTTCCTACTTTGCAATAGTAGGGGAGAGTCGTCATAGTGTACACAGTCTTATCCATACTTCTATGCAAAGAGGTTGTTTCCTTAGAATCAAACCCATGACAACTGGTGACAAAGGAGCTACCTAACCTATGGCCATATAACTACAAAAAATAAAAAAATAAAAAAAAATCAAAAAATCCTTCCTTTTTTTTTTTTTTTTTCTTATTCCTAAACTCCTTAAAATGAAAGTGACAAATCTTTCCAAAGAAGGTGGGTATACCCATTCCTCCCCAAAATGCTAAATAGATTATTTTAGACAACTGAAAAAATGAATGATGCTAGAAAAAGCATGAAAATAATAGGAGAAAGTACTTTTTTGGCCTTCTCTTAAGCAAATAATTTATTAAGACTAAGTCTACCTGAAAGCCCTTATGTTTGGAGAAGATCTTAATTTTCCTTTAAAAAAAAGCAAGAAAAGAAAAGAAAAGTAGCAAAAGTATGAGCCAAATGAAAGAAAAAGGATGTACAAGATAAATCCCTAGAAGCCCAACTTATTCCAACTTTCCCCAACGAACAATGAAAAAAACCCAACATTTTCAACAAAAGGATGAAATCATTCCATCCTATTCAAATTCCTTTCAAAGTGAAAATTCAAATAATCCATACTCCCATGAGATAGAGAAAGGAAAAATAGAAGGATTGGATTGACGAAAGAAGATGGAAAAGCAAGAACCAAATGAACTTCCCCAACTCAATGATCCTTTCAAAAATAACTATCTCCACACTAACAATTCTATATCCCACATGAAGGAAAAAGTAGTAAGAGATCTAAGTAAAAACTTTCCATGGGCTCATATTAGCAACATTACCTCTAGCGTTGCACTCTACTCATTTTGTCAATGCTCGTGTTGACTACAAATTGCCTTATGCTAAAGGGAGTCGAGTTCTAAAGGAATCATTTCCCGATCGACAAAATGATTTTGAAAACCCCCAACAAATTAACCAAACCAAATACACCCCTATCCTAAATTTACAAATATGTCCCAACTCACAAGATGATGTCCACTAATATCTCTAAAACCCCTCATTTGCACAAGAATCTTCAAAAGGGAAAAAATATATATAACGGATAGAAGAGAACCCGCTCCACCCAGTCAACCTCTTCAAATAGTTTCTAAATGAGGTTTGGAAAAAATGTTAGACAACCACTTCACCTAGAAGCTTAAATTATTAGGTAAGGGCCAACAATATATATCAAGTTTTAACACTCTCCCGTACGTGGGTCTCAATAGCACATGGAGAAAGAAACGCACAATAAATAACACCCATTATAAGGAAGTAATTTTTTAGACACCACACAATAAACACGAGCAACAAGACTAGAACCCAAGACCTCCTGTTAACCAACTCTAATACCATCTTATACCACTTTACCTAAAGCTTAAGCTTTAACAGAGAAGTACTATAAAGATTTACCATTTAAAGGTACTTCTAGCCACCTAGGTATGTAGGCAACCAACTCAAGACATCACTAGCTGCTATTGTAGCATAACGAGATAGAGCATTCAAATATACACTAATTTTTGCAATCCCAAACTTGAACAAATTAATGTCTAAACTCAAAAGCCTCTTATAGGAGTAATAAGACAAGATAGTTAACACATTACGAAGGCTATCCATCTCACTTGGTAAGGAAAAGATAATGTCATCTAAAAGTTGTAAATATACAACAACAACAACAACAAGTCGTAAGTCCCACTAGGTGGTGTTGGCCTAACAAGACTTACAATTCTTATTTTGATGATAACAAATCAAGATAAGTTTGATATGGTTTTCAAGTTAAACTATTTTAGGAAGTAGGCAAAACTCAAGCATTTCAAAGCTAAACTCAAAGGTCAATAAAGCTCATGATGGACATACTATATAAAAGGTTGAAGAATGAAAGTTGATTGAAAGCTCAAAGATGATATATGATCATGGAAAAGCAAAGATTTACATGAAGATAAAAATATTAGAGTTTTAAGAATGTCTCTATGTAGGTACTTCATGAAAACCTCAATATAAATTGAATTGAAGCTCATACAAATAAAAAGAAACTAAGAAACACATTTTTGAAAGACCTTAAAATATGTTTTTAAATCAAAATGATAAAGGTCTCAAAGGAATAAAGTTTTCAAAGTAAAAAAAGGGAGTTTCTAAGAGCCAGGTGACTGCCCAATATCAGCAATAAACTGCCAAAAATTAAAGAAATTAAACTTGGGAGGCAGAAGGGTCCCAGACGACTGCCTGAACCCTGTCAGACGCCTAGGTGGTCAAGCCAAGCAACTGCCTGTGTCTTGGCATGTGACTACCAGCTTTCTGGATATATAGTTTTGACTATGGCAGGCAACCGCTAGGTCGTGGCAGGCGACTGCCACTCGAAACGACTTTTCAAAACTTAATGGGAAGATTTTTTAAATAGATTTCTTGGGCTCTACTCTT
The DNA here is from genome assembly GCF_029873635.1 of Malania oleifera. NCBI lineage: Eukaryota > Viridiplantae > Streptophyta > Magnoliopsida > Santalales > Ximeniaceae > Malania > Malania oleifera. The sequence continues at coordinate 39,750,638 of NC_080421.1, read as the reverse complement.
TTTGAAAACTTAATGTTTACTCCAAATAAACTTGGAGGTCAAGGAATAATCTTTTAAACATCTATAAATAGCCCCAAATATAATGATTTTAAACACCAAGAAATTTTTCAGCAATCAAAGCACTCTCAAAGCTCTCAATCTCTCCTGTGCTCATCGTACGTTCACTATTGAATTATTGCTAATCCCAACTCCGAATTTGAGCCTTCAAAGTCTAAATCTTTCAATAAACGAAAGATATATTCGGTGATCTAAATTCAATTGAGCTTCAATCTCTTTATATTGATTTACATTGAAGTATATTTGTACTAAATATTGTACTAATCAGCTCTATTGTGAGAGTGTCTCTTGTACACAAACCTTTCTCTACTTGTTTCTTGTTTCTAGACGATTTAAGGTTGTTGGATCGTTGTACCAAGTGAGGGGATATCGTTTGGAGAGGCGGGCTCTAACTTAATCAAAGGAGTGTTGTAAATGGTGTTGTTTCGCCTGGAAAATAAACTAATCTAATGAATCCTTTGGTGCTTTGCCAAAGGCGAGGACGTAGACTGGGTGTAAGTTGAACCTCGTAAACCTTGTGTTCCTCTCTCTCTTCCCTACTCTTTACTTTTTAACATACTTTATAAACTACGTGGATGCTTTATAATTTCTAAATTATGAGTATTTGGTTATTAAATAGATTGGAAGATAATTTGTTTTGGTTTGATTAGCATTGATTGCAAAAATCGAAAGGGACTACGTTGGTTGATCTTCCTAAACTTATTAAACTAAAAGTTTATTTAAAAGCTGAACATTAGGAAGAAGTGTGATTGTGAATTTCAACACAAGGCTTATACAAATCCAATAAGTATTGCATATTAATATAGGGCTATTGTTACAAGAATCAAGTGCTTGGTTATTTCGTTTTGATTGTGGTTGATTTGGATTGATTATTTACACGTATTTTGTGATTGTGTTTGGGTTGTGTTTATTGTTATAATTCAAAAAACTTTAAAAAGAACATAAATCTTTTAAAACCCAATTCACCTCCCTCTCTTGGGAACTATATCCTATTTGTAATTGGTATCAGAGCCTAGTTATTGTAAATCTTGACAAGAAGCTATAAAAAGATCGAATGCCACACTTAGGAGTAGCTCCCTTCAGAGAGGGACAATCCTCAAACCGACCACCTATCTTTTGTGGACATAACTACACTTTTTGGAAAAAAAAAAAAAAATGAATGCAAATCTATCTTCAACATATGAATTGGAAAGCTTGGGAAGTTTTTATGGATGGAGATCTAATTCCTACAAAAATAGAGGATGGAAAACAAATTCCTAAAGAGAAAAAGGACTTGATCGATATAGACTACCAAATGCTACAAATAAATTCAAGTGTCATAAATGTTTTGTATTGTGCTTTAGATGCTAATGAATTCAATAGAGTCATGACCTGCAAAACAGCCAAAGAAATTTGGGACAAGTTAGAAGTAACTTACGAGGGAACAGTAGATGTTAGAGACAATAGGATTGACATGCTAACTAGTGAGTATGAAGCTTTCAAGATGAGTCCGGAGGAAATAATCACTAGTATGTATACTAGATTTACTCACATAATAAATTATCTAAGTGCCTTAGGAAAGACCTATACCACCTATGAAATGATTCGAAAAATACAGAGAGGCCTTCCCTTTATATGGGAACCAAAAGCCACTGCAATAACTGAAGGTAGGAACCTTAAGTCTACCTCACTAGATGAACTTATAGGTTCACTACTCACTTATGAAATGGCATTAAAAGAAAGGAACCTTGAACCTAAGCATATGAAGTTCATTACCTTAAAAGCAACTAGTGAAAGCTCAAGTGAAGATGAAAGTGAATCTAGTGATCTAGATCAAGATGAATTAACATTCATCACTAAAAAACTTGGCAAGTTCTTTAGGAGAAATAAAAAGTTCCCTAGAAAGTTTAGTAAAAAGAAATATGAAAAAGGGGAAACTAGTAGGAAAGAAAACAAAAGTAAAAATGACTCTCCTACATGATATCATTGCAAAAAACCAGGACACATCAAGTTGGACTGCCCTTTACTCAAAAAGGATAAAAAGAAGAAGAAGGAAGCCATGAAAGCTACATGGGATGATTCAAACTCAAGAGAAATGAAGAACGAGTCAAGCGGCCAAGAAATAGCGAATATGTGCTTCATGGCAAATAATGAAGAGGTAAATTCTTACTACTCCTTATCAACAAAATCTAGTAATGAATCTTATGATGAATCTTGCAATAGCATGCCCTCCTATAAAAAACTACAAGCTGAGTTATTTGCTTTACATAAAAGGTTTATCAAAGTCTCCAAAAGAAACATAAACTTGAAAGAACAAAATGAAAAACTAATGAAACAACTTGAACATTCTAAATCCATTGAAAATGAGAAAGAATCTTATATTGAAAAGTTAGAAGAAAAAATAGAAGATATGACTCAAGAAATAGTCAAAATACAAGTAGATGATCAAAATAAAAAGGGTTTAAAAATAATTGAACTTAAGAAGTCAATAGAAGATAAAGAAAAAATCATTTATAACTTTACCAAAGCTAAAGAAAATTTTTAAAAGATGATTGGACAACAAAAATTGCATGGAAATAGAGAAGGAATTGGATATAATGGAAAAAAAAATAAACGACGTAAGAAGTTATTCATGGTATATTTTGTTAAAGAAGCAAAGTACTATGCTAGTACTTCCTCAACCAATATACATGAACATACTACTTGCTACATGTACAGTAATAAAGGACATGTGATGTTTAACCACCCACTCAAAAGGAAATATGTTAAAGTTCAAAATGAATGGAAAGTAAATAATGAAACTACAAATAATTCAAAGAAAGTTAAGAAAAATTGAGTTTCAAAAACTAACACCATGAATCCTTCATTGTAAGTGCGCTTTAGGACAACACCATCAAGGGAAAAGTGGTACTTAGATAGCGGATGTTCAAGACACATGACCGAAGATATGACCAAGTTCACCATACTTAAACAAAACGATGGGGGATACATGACCTTCAGTGACAATGCCAAAGGTAAAATTGTTACCATTGGTAAAATAGGTAAAGAACCCTCTCTTACAATTGATGATGTGTTGTTGGTAGATGGTTTAAAACATAATCTTTTGAGTATTAGTCAATTAAGTGACAAAGGTTTTGAAATAATATTTAAGAAAGACAAATGCATTATTCAAAATCCTAAGAATGATGAAACCTTATTCATAGCTCATAGGGTAAATAACGTATATTGTATAAATCTTGATAACCTAGTTAATCAAAATGTGACTTGTTTGGCTTCCATAAGTGAACCTAGTTGGCTTTGGCATAGGAAACTAGGACATGCAAACATGGACCTATTATCTAAACTATCCAAGAAAAAATTAGTAAAAGGATTACCAAGTACAAAATTTATAAAAGATAAGATTTGTGATGCATATCAACTAGTAGACCCTTAGAACTCTTGCACCTAGACTTATTTGGTCCTACTAGAACATAAAGCTTAGGAGGCAAACAATATGCCTTTGTGATTGTAGATGATTATTCAAGACATACTTGGGTATTATTCTTAGCAAATAAAGATGAAGCTTGTAACATGTTAATAACTCTATGCAAGAAACTACAAAATGAAAAAGACTAACATAACTAACTTTAGGAGTGATCAAGGTAAAGAGTTCAAAAACAAAGATGTTGACAAATTTTGTAATGATCATGGTATAAACCATAACTTCTCAGTACCTAGGACTCCACAAAAAAATGGAGTTGTTGAGAGGAAAAATAGAACTCTTCAAGAAATGGCAAGAACCATGCTAAATGAAAATGATTTACCTAAGTACTTTTGGGTTGAAACTGTAAATACAGCTTGTTATGTTATAAATAGGGTGTCTATTAGATCAAGTCTAGATAAAACACCTTATGAACTATGGAAAGGTAGAAGACCCAACATAACTTACTTCCATGTATTTGAATGTAAATGCTTTGTTCTCAATAATAAAGATGATCTAGGTAAATTTGATGCAAAATCAAATGAAGACATTTTTTTAGGATATTTAACAAATAGTAAAACCTATAGGGTTTATAATAAAAGAACACTTACTATTGTTGAATCCATGCATATAACTTTTGGTGAATCAAATCACTATGCCAAAGAAATTAAGAATGATGAAAGAGAAGATATCTCACAAAAAGAAGAAAATCTTGAAATAAAAGAAGAAAACAACGATGAAACTTCAAATGAAAAGCCCATAAAAACCCAAGAATTTGAGCCTTGTGCTCATCCTACATTCACTACTAAATTACTGCTGATCCCAACTCTGAATTTGAGCCTTCAAAGTCTGAATCTTTCAATAAACGGAAGATATATTTGGTAATCTAAATTCAATTGAGCTTCAATCTCTTTATATGGATTTATATTGAAGTATATTTGTGTTGAATATTGTACTAACTAGCTCTGTTATGAGAGTGTCTTTTGTACACAAACCTTTTTTCTACTTGTTTCTTGTTTCTAGACGATTCAAGGCTGTTGGATCGTTTTGCCAAGCGAGGGGATATCATTTGGAGAGGCGGGCTCTAGCCTAATCGAAGAAGTGTTGTAAACAGTGTTGTTCCGCCTAGCAAAGGAACTGATCTAGTGAATCCTTTGGTGGTTTGCCAAAGGCGAGGACATAGGCTGGGTATAAGCCAAACCTTGTAAAACCTTGTGTTACTCCCTCTCTATTCCCTACTCTTTACTTTTCAGCATACTTTATAAACTACGTGGATGCTTTATAAATTCTAAATTCTAAGTGTTTGTTTATTAAATAGACTTGAAGATAATTTATTTTGGTTTGATCGACATTGATTGCGGAAACCGAAAGGGACTACATTGGTTGATCATCCTAAACTTATTAAACTGAAAGTTTATTTAAAAGCTGAACATTGGGAAGAAGTGTGATTGTGAATTTCAACACAAGGCTTATACAAATCCAACAAGCATTGCATATTACTACAGGGCTATTTCGTTTTGATTATGGTTGATTTGGATTGATTATTTACACGTATTTTGTGATTGTGTTTGGGTTGTATTTATTGTTATAATTCAAAAGCCTTTAAAAAGAATATAAATCTTTTAAAACCCAATTCACCCCGCCCCACCTCTTGGGAACTATATCCTATTTTCAAGTGTGGTTGGCTACATGAATCCTTTTCCGACAATTCACCTGATCCAAAGCATTTTCCTCTATTAGATTAAATGCTATTAAATCCTTCCTTACTACGTCCTTCCAAGTTATTTTAGGCCTACCCCTATCCCTTCTCATGCAAAAAATCATAACTAATTCACTCCTTCTCACCAATGTTTTACTAGGTCTGCATTTCAAATGTCCAAGTCATCTAAGTCGCCCTTCCCTTATCTTATTTTCAACTGATGCTATGCCTAAATTATTACATATATATTCATTTCTTACTTTATCTTTTAAAGTTAAACCACTCATCCACCTTAACATAAGCATCTCATAAACTTTCATTTTCTGTACATATTGTTTCTTAGTTGCCTAACATTTTGAACCATAAAGCATAGCTAGTCTTATAGTCATCTTATAAAACTTTCTTTTTAATTTTAAGGGTATTCTATGATCACACAACACACCTGACAGACTCCTCCATTTTACCCAACTTGTCTTAATTTTTTTATACGACATCTTCTTCAATTTCCCCTTCACTTTGCATAATAGATCCAGGATATCTAAATCTATCAGTACTATTAATTTCTTGATTATCTAGTTTAATCTTCTACCTGTTGGTACTCCTTACGTTACTTAAATCACGTTTCATATATTCTGTTTTATTCCTACTCACCCTAAATCCTTTAGACTCTCATGTGGCTCTCCTAAGTTCTAACTTAGATTCCACTCCACTCCTACTATTACCAATCAACATGATATCATTTGCAAACAACATACACCAAGTGATCTTATCTTGGATATTCCTAGTAATTTCATAAATTACTAAAATAAAAAGACAAGGACTCAAAGTAAAATCTTGATGTACACTTATGGAAACTCTCTATAATCTCCTCCTATAGTCCTAACGTTAGTCACTACTTTATCATACACATCCTTAATGACCTTCATATATCTACTGCAAACTCCCTTCTTTTCTAATGCCCACCAAAGTACTTCCCTAGGAACTTTATCATAAGCTTTCTCTAAGTCAATAAAAGCCATATGCAATTCCTTTTCTTTTTCCTAAACTTTTTCATTAAATTTCTTAAAAGATAAATACCTTCCATTTTTTATCTCCCAATCATAAAGCCATATTAATTTTCTGAAATCTTCGTTTCTAATCTTATTCTATGTTCAATAACCCTTTCCCATAATTTCATTGTATGACTCATAATCTTAATTCCACAATAATTATTACAGTTTTGAATATCGCCTTTATTTTTATACAAATGTACTAACGTACTTTTCCTCCATTCCTCTTACATTTCTTGGTTTTTATAATATTATTGAATAGATTAGTTAACCAAATAATTCTGTTATCCCCTAAACATTTCCAAACTTAAATTGGTATTTTATCTAGTCCCATAGATTTCCCACTTTTCATCTTTTTTAATGTCATTTTAACTTCAAGGATTCTAATTTTGCGAATAAATCTCATATTTTTAATCTTCTCTTCATTTGTCACTTTCCAAGTTCAATCTTTCATTTTGGTTTTCACTAAATATAAAACAACTAAATCTTGACAATTCACCCAATTCCCCCTCACTAAGTTTCCATCTACCCCACTACAAATCGTCCTACTTAAAATGTCAAGCATAAGTGTTGAAAGAAAAAGCAATAGAGCACCCCTTGCCTAACACCCTAGGGGCTTTAAACCAAGCCAAGTGCTATGAGACAAGAAGCAAGACAATAGAGAGATCATTGTAGGAAAATAATTCAAAAGAATTGGATCAAGGGATATTAGGTTTAGTATTCTTCTCTTCTCCTCTCCTACAGTTTTTTTTTTATTAGCAAAAGAAAGTTTCATTAATAGAGAACCGCTGCATAGGTTGTTTATGGATATACAGGTTCATCGGTCCCTACCTGGTCCATGATGATGTTATGGTTTATATTAGAAGGCATTAGAGCAGTAAATTTTATAGTTTATATATATATATATATATATATATATATATAAATGACATGAAAAAAATCATGTCGTTACATTATCTATTGTTAGGTCTAGTTTATTTATTCAGTTGAGCTTTATTTATTGTTTAAGCTAGTTTGCATTCATCTAGTCAAGTCATTGTTGAGTCATAGTTTACATTCATTTAGTTTATTCATAGCATGGTGTTGAGTCGACTTATTATTCTTACGTTATAGTTGAGGTTTAGGTTTGGTTTGTCTATATTTAAATCTGATTAGGGAGGTTCTCGCTTTTGGTTTACTATTTGAGTGTTTAATTAGCGAGTTGTTGATTGGTTTATGCGTGTTAGATTCACATTTTAGGTTTTGCGTCATTTAATTTCATCATAAAATTTCAAAAACTCTAAGATTTCGAATCTGAACCATGTTTAGTGAAATTCTTTTCTTAATTTTTTTTTTTTTTAGTTTTTACACGAGTTTAAAACCGAACTACATTCCCTAAAGAGACGATCTGGACTTTTTGGGCTAAGTATTACACGACGTACTCCTATACTTGAGATAGCTTCCGAGCTACTCATTTTTAGAAGTGAGTCAAGTTTTTGGCGCCGTTGCTAGGGAATGTTAGTTTTAGTCTCAAACTAGTGTTTTTCCCGTTATTTTAATTTTTCTCATGAAAAATAAAAATAAAAAAATGAATTTGGAAGGAAATATGGCTGCACCTGCACCACACAATCTTATGGATTTTTTGCAGGCTACATACACCACTACATCATCTTACACTGCTTTACTTGATAACGCACTTAATTTCATGACTCAGTGTGGGAGGACGTTATTGATACCTCAGTTCTATGGAATGGAATCCGAGTATCCTTATCGACACTTGACGAAGCTTGAGTTGACTTGCAATATTTTTTTTTCTTAGTACTAGAACTGATGAATTTACTGGACTTCGTTTATTTACTTCATCTTTTAAGGATAAAGTGAAGATGTGATTTAATTCTTTGATGCCTCATTCTGTCTTTGATTGGGCTGATATGAAATATGAATTTCTGCATAAATTTTCTCCCTTACAGAGAACTCAGTTGCAGGAACAGATCAATCAATTCAAGTATGCACTCCCGTATCAGTCATCATATCATCAAGTTGTCTTTCAGCATCAGTATCAGCCACAATAGATCTCTTAGTGTTATGCATCTCAAGGATTTCAATCTAATGTAGCACCTGCTCCACTAGAGAAGTCTCTTGAGGATACACTATTGACTCTATGAGTCCAATCCGGTTTTGATAATGACAAATCACTTGGTATTTGATCTATGCATTGAGATTGTGAACAAGAACTAGATTAAGCATGCACGGAAGGATAACAAGTCATGGGAGCCTTAAAGAATAAAGCATACATATCTGGGCAAGATCCATGGAACTCAAAGAGTACATGAATGAAGATGTGAGCACCAAGTTCAAGAGTGTCATGGGAATTGTAGACACCCTATTTTTGCCCTAGCCAAATAGAACAAGGGGTTCCCTTTTATTATTTTATTATTATTATTAGTATTTTTATTATTGTTATTTTATTATTACTTTATTATAATTATTTTTATTATTTATTATTATTGTTATTATTAATTTACTATAATTATTTTGGATTATTACTATTCTTATTGTTATTACCACTATTATTTTTATTTATTATTATCCTTATATTATTATTATTATTATTATTATTATTATTATTATTATTATTATTATTATTATTATTATTATTATTAGCATTAGTATCTTATTTTGGGTATTATTATTATCTTTATCTTAATTAGTAATTTTATAATAATTATTATTATTATTATTATTATTATTATTATTATTATTATTATTATTATTATTATTAATTATTACTTTTAATATTTGTATTATTACTTTATTTTTATTAGTATTATTATTATTATTATTATTATTATTATTATTATTATTTTACTAATAATATCTTTATTATTTTTATTTTTACTATAATTATTTATTATTATTTACTATTAGTAGTAGTATTATTATTATTACCTTCTTGATACTTATATTATTATGATAATTATTATTATTATTATTTCTATTTTCATTATTACCATAAGAATAAAAGCATAAAAAAAAATAAATAAATAAAATCAAAAAAGGAAGTTTTTTTTAGGGTTTTCAAAAAATTCTTTTATAAAAGAGAGACCAAGGGCCAAGCAAGCGGGTGAGGGGCGCACAGCCAAAGGAAAAAATAAAAAAAATTTCTTCTGCAGCCTTTTCTTCTTCATCGTTTTCTCCCACTCTCTCGCAGCCACTCTCCTTCTCCGACGAACCGGCGACGCCATCCCCATCTCAGCATCACCTCCACACCAGACCCGAGCACCCGCCACCCAGTACCGCCGCCATCGCAGCCTCCACCCTTGGCATCTCTCGGACTCTCTTCTCAATCCCAGCAACACCGGCGGACCTCCCATCTCTAGTCATCAACTCCGGCAAAAGCAACAGACCATCCTCGGCTCCACAACTCACCATCCATCTCAGTCACCACTGTCGTCATCACCATTGAAGTCCCAGACCCCGCAGCTGCTCCGGCCAGCCACGAACCAGTCTCCCCCACAACAACTTGCTGCGAGCCCTTCCCCAGACGTCCCTGCCGTTGGTGTGCAAACCACCCACGCAGCAAGCCAGCTCTGGCGGCGAAGCTCCCAGCCGCTCCTCAGCCGGCTCCTGCGCCAAGGCGAGCCACCATCGCCGCCCTCCAAGATTGTCGGCCAACCCGTTCGTCCACCTCAAGTCCGGTGACCCCCTGCACCAATGCCAACTCAGGCCTGCTCTCCCACGACCACAGCCACCAGTCTCCACCCGCTGCTCCCCCACTGCCATAGCCACCAGTCTCCACCCGCTGCAACTCCGGTGACCTCCAGATACACCTCTATCAAAACTTTGTTACCTTAATTGTATATATTGAATATCTTTATTGTAGAATTATTGTTATAGTTGGTATTTTAATACTGAATCTTCATGCTTAGGGTTTTGATTGTTATTGTTGTATCATTATAAAATTTTTAATATTGTCATATTTGTTTTATCTCCAAGTTCATCTTTTTGGTGCTGGTATTAATTGATTTATGTTTATAGTTTAGGATTTTCATATTGCTTGTATGTTATTATTAGTCATATTATTAGTACGGTGATTGTATACCCTTATTCATAATATTACCATATTGTTGAGATATTATTATTAATATTTTTATTATATTGATTATATTAGTATCATTATCACATGGATCTTATCAGTATTTCTGTTACTTACTTGTTATTATTGGTATTATTATTATAGGTATTGTGTTAGCATTAAAATTACGCTATTTGTACATAATTACTAGTAATATTAGTACATTATTTTTGGATATATTAAAATATGGGTATTATATGGATGGTATTAATACTAGTATTATATTATTTACATGTTATTATCAGTAATAGTATTACACGGTTTATGTATTAATTACTAGAAACATAGGTATATTATTTGTATATCATTATTAATATTTTTGGAATATCATTGTAATTGTCACCATCATTATTATTACCATATTATTAGTATCATTATTCTAGTACTTGTATTAATTTGTTATTATTTTAGTATTATGATATTTTTGGTATTAATTATTTTTGTATCTATATCCCTATGATTTTAATGCTGGGGTATGAGCCTTCGAGCTTCACGTACCTTTAAGCTCTGAGGGAATATATATGTATATATTATATTTATTTAGTTATTTATTTATTTTCCATGTGTATTTATAAATTCATAAAAGGAGTAATTTAAAGACTTACTAGATTAACTTAGGGATAATTCCAAATTAGTTAGGTACCGTTCGTAAGAACGGGCGTGTAGGGGGTGCTCGTACCTTCCCCTAGTGTAACCGAACTCTCGAGCCCAGCTCTGGTAACATAGACCGATTCTACCCCTAACGGGGTAATAATCATGTGTTCTAACCACACTAAAAGGTTAGTGGCGACTCCGACATTCCTTGTTTTTCCTTGAAAATCCAAAATTGATTTTTATTTCGCCACCCCGGGGCACACGCGCTCTCGAGACGTCGCGACAGGAATGGGTACTTAGAACTCATGTATTTTCATTTTCATATGCTTTAGTTTGAAGCTCAAATCATGAACTAGAATGACCTTAGGACTCATGCATTTCATAAACATCATTAGGGGAAATTCATGGACATAGAAATATTTTTAAAACCCCAGTAAATATTTTTATAAAAGAGCCAAGAAAGAAAGAAAAATAGATTTTTGAACTGAAAAAAAAAATATATATATATATAGGTTTTAGGAACTTTAGACGACGGAGCTCAGCGGTCAGTCACCTAAAGTTGCCACTTTAGAAGAACGAAGTTATCCTCAATCGTCTAAAGAATTTCTTCAAAAGACCGAAGATTAAGTTTAGTTGCCTGAAGAATTTATGGTGAAACACAGATTCTGGTAGAACCATCTCAAAAGACTAAACTCAAACTTTAGTCGTTTGAACCCGACACTTCAGTCATCTAAACCCCAAATTTCAGTCGTTTGACCCTGTGTCTAAGTTGATTTTTCGAAACTTTAAGGAACTTCATTCGTCTAGGCCCTTGACCTCAGTCGCCTGAACTTGTGGGAAAGTTTAAAATTTTAATTTTTAATGAAAGAACACGTGAACTATTTCTTTGATCCAATGGTTAGGATTAATTCTGAGGGTAAGGCACCTATTTATACATCATCTAAAGCCTAGTGCAAAAAGTTAAGACTTTGGAAGAGAAAAGAACAAACCTTTTTGTAGAGATTTCACATTTTAGCACAGCTTTGAACACTCTGCTGAAACGTTTGCCTGGGATTTCAACGTTCTTACATCAAATCTGAGCTAAGGTTATCTCGTTTGTCAAAAAGCAATCTAGCTATATTTGTGGAATCATTTTGGTGTTAAGGTTTGGTAAATCGATCTACATGTTGATATTTATTTTCATAGAGTTCTTCATATAAACTGATTTTCTTGATTGATAAATATATTTTTTTCAAAGACCTTCTCATTCCAAAATCTATCATTGAAATAAGATGAGTGATTGATAGTGAGTATACTTTCATATAAAATTATTTAGATAATCTCGCTACTTGATAAAGGGTTTTGCCATTGATTAAATAGTTATCATTCAATTGTGCTCTTAGTTAAAGACTTGATATTTTGAATACTTCAAAACTATTTGATTAGATATCCTTAGAAGTTCATAACTATATATATATATACACACACATTAAGTTGCATATTATAAAGATCATATTGTGGTTGAAAAGTTGAGAGAAATATTGTTGTGACAAAGTGTGTTTCAAATCTTTGCAATCTTCAAAGCTATTGTATGTATTCAAAGATTTAACCTAAGTTCTCCAAAGCATTGATTCACATAAATATTTTTGGGAGATTTAGTAAAAAAGGATTTGTGTGTTGAAGCATATTCATTCATTAACAATTGTATCGTTACATATACATTCTGAGTTTCAAGTTTCATCATATGATTATGTATTAGGAATTTCAATTGTAGTCACTAGTTTTGTTAGAAGCAACATTGAGTGTTTTATAGATTTCATTGTATTCACGATTTGGGTTGTGAACCGAGTTTGAGAAGAGGGTTGTATCTCTTGTAAGCAGTGGATTAGGAGGAAGTTGTACCTCTTGTAAGCAGGAGATTGTAAGGGAAGCTCCATCCTAATTTAAGGAGCAGGGATTATAGTTAAATCCTTGAGTGGGTTGCTCAAGGCAAGGACGTAGGCCGAGTTGATTGAACCTCGTAAAATTGCATTTTTCTTCTCTTTTCCCTTTTCTTTTTAATTTCCGCAACGCATTTCATTACTTACATTGCATGTATGTTGGTTGAATAATTTCACATGAACTTGATAAGTAATTGGTTAACTTCAGACATAGGGACTAAGTGGTGAATAAGTTTCAAAGAATTTTTAAAATACCCAATTCACCCCCTTTCTTGGGATTACACTTAAGTTAGCATACACTTCAAAAATATATACAGACTGTAAATGAATTGTAGGGCACCATTAATAAGATGAGTACGAAGTTGAATATCTTAAAAAAAAAGGAATTTCTAGTAGAATCTCAGTCTAATCCTCAAGAATACTAGCAGCAACAACAACAAATATATAATGTTTCTCTTGAGATAGCGGAGGCTGTTATTACTTTGAGAAGTGGAAAAGAAGTTTTCCAACCTGACACCAGGTGGTGGAACTGATGTTTGTCCATGATCTGGGGTGAACCCTAGGGGATGAGTGGGGTCTACAACTACTTCGGGATCAACTTGCACCGTCTTTCCTTTGTTCATTAGTAACTCCAAAACCTTACTTATTTTTTCATTTCTCTTCATGTCCATGTTCCAGACCTAGGACTCTGTTTTCCAATTGTTCACTTATTTCTATCGCTCTTCGCCTGCTATTGTATTGATGCGTGGTGGTCTCAATTATTGTTTTATGTTACTCAAACGACCTCTTTGATTAGGAACTGAAAACCAAAAATTTCCTTCTTAGAATCATGAATGCACAATTATGTACTGCATGAATGAATGTGTTTTTGATGCATGATTAGGGTATGCAACAGGTGTTTATGCATGGATGCAACTAATGCACTTATACATACAAACAAAGATATGAGCGTGCATGCAGCCTATCGTGCATGACTATGTATGAAATGAAGTGCATGAATACGATGTAACCTAAATGACTACTTTGCTAGGATTTTAGAAAAATTCCACTAATGAGAGATTTCAAGATTAACACGACCATTGATGGACCACGATTTCAGTTCAAATCTTCCCTTAACCATTCCTTTCCTAGTTGACGGTCCATGTACCTCGGATTCTATGAAGGGTCAGATTATATTCTGAGGTTGGGGTTGACCCAGGCTAGTCAACCCATTGGATTTGTTCAATGCGTACTTGTGGACTTTAGTGTGCACTTGGGCCTCGAGTACTTTAAAATAAGGCCTTCATATATTTTATGATGGGATTAGGCCCTAGTTTTAAAAGGACAGGGGCTTGGATTGCTTAAAAAATGTTTGCCCGAATTTTTAGGTAATAGGGCCTAAGCCCATTTTTGAAATTTGGGTTTGACCCTTTTTGAAAATCAGGCCTAGGCCGAGTTTTTGCTTAGGAAGAGGTCGGGCCTATGCTTGTTTTTTCTTTTAAAAAAAATTGGGCCTGAGTTATTTGAAAAGAGTTGGGACGACCCATATTTTAAAATTCTTGGGCTAAGTGCTTCATTTTTTAAAAGGATGAGTCATAGTCTCATTATTAGGCTTTTTCAGAATACTAGTTAAGTAGTATGTATGTCTAAAATGGATGCAAAATGCATAATATAACACAAGGTATCTTACAACATATATACAATAGACGGTATGTGGAGAAAGATGTCCCGACCCAGGGTAGGTACATATATACAGGGTTCTTCACGACTCTATTCTAGTTAAGGAAAACTATATACAAGTATGTGTTGGTAGACTCTAATCCCTATTGACAAAAAGGTTCCCAATCTAACCTCCATCCTCACCCAAAAGAGGTTTTGACAAAGTTTAAATTGAGCGGGGTGATTCATGGGTCCCATCAAGCTTAAGTTACGAAGGGACACACAATATTACACCCCTATCTAACCCTAACAGGTAAAGGTCGGGTATAGAGCGTGAAAGTGTGTGAATTCAAATTTAACATAATCTTGTTACCCCACATGCATGTCACATGCTTATTCACAATTAATCACATACTTATTCAAATACCCATGGAAACAAATATTTTCATTAAAGTAAGGATATTTTCAAACATGGAAACTAAATGTTTACATTAAATCTAGACTATTTACGAATATAGGAACAAACTCTCACATTAAGTCAAGTATATTCACATATATGGAGACTAAATACATTAATTAAAGATATCAACATACATGTTAACTAATATTCACCAGAACCAATGACATCTACCTATATATATAGAAACTGAATATTCACATTAATTAAAGGTATCTACCTACATGGAAACTAAGTATTCATATTAATTAAGGATATCTACCTATATAGAAACTAAATATTCACATTAATTAAGTATACATACCTATATGGAAACTAAATATTTACATAATTAGGGATACATGCCTGTATGAAAACTAAATATTCACATAATTAAGGATACATACCTATATGGAAACTAAATATTCAAATAATTAAGGATACATACCTATATGGAAACTAAATATATACATTGATTAAGGATGTCTACCTATATGGAAACCAAATATATACATTAATTAAGGATGTCTACTTATATGGAAACCAAATATATACATTAATTAAGAGTATCTATCTGTATGGAAACTAAATATTCATATTAACTCCAAGATATCTGCAACTATGAAAAATATATATATTTACTAAGTCAAACAGGTTATAATTTTAACAAATTACCTTATTCAAATATGGGGGTATTTTATTTACAAAATAAAGTGGAATAATTAAAAGACTTAATAAATTTAAATTGGGATAATTCCTAATTAATTATTGGCTCAACTCTTAAAGGTCTCCAACGAAGTCGCCAGGCTGTCACAATGTCTCGGAGCGCAGGTGCCCTGGGCGGCGAAATAAAAATGAATGTGTTTTAATATTTTCGGGGAAAACAATGAGTATCGGAGTCGTCACTAACCTTTTAGTGTGGTTAGAATACATAATTACTACCCCATTAAGGGCAGAATGGGTCTACGTTACCAGAGCTGGGGTTGGGAGTTCGGTCACATAAGGGGAAGGTATGAGCACCCCCTACACGCCCATTCTTACGAATGGTACCTAATTAACTTGGAATTATCCCTAAGTTAATCTAATAAGTCTTTCACATTACTCCTTTATTAGTGGATCTACACATATACATACAATATAAATAAATAAATCATACAAAAAATATATGTACCATATATATTCCCTCAAAACTAAAGGTACATGAAACCCGAAAGCTCATACCCTAGTATTAAAATCATAGGGATAAAAATTAAGAAATTACTTAAGAAAATACACTTCCAAATTTTGAAATTGTATTGAATTTTTTTATAGGAAAATACTAGTATGAGAGTTTTTTGGAATTCGAAGGGTGTCAAATATAAACATATAATGTGAACAACGATATCAAAAATACCATGATACATAAAATAAAAAAAATACATAATAATAGTAATAATAACAATAATAATAACAATAATAATAATAATAATAACAACAATATGCCATATGTACTATATAATAATAAATCACTATAATACCTAATAACTTACCCTAATAAAAAACCAACCTAATAAATAGTAATAATACACGCATCATAATAATGATAATAATGTACCACATACCATGATAATACTAAACTTAGAGTAATGATAATAATAATAATAATAATAATAATAATAATAATAATAATAATAATAATAATAATAATAATAATAATAATAATAATAATAATAATAATAATAATAATAATAATAATAATAATAATAATAATACACTACCATATAATAAGACATTAACATCCTATAAATATAATGATGACACCTTGGAAATAATCAAAACCCTAATGTTAACACTCAATATATATACACATATGGAAACAATTAATCCCTAAAATAAAAATAAAAATAATAATAATATGGAAACAATTCGAACCCTAAAATAAATATACGATATATGCAATAATAATTATGGAAATAATGGAAGCCTTACCATTAATATACAATAACAATGTGAGAGACCAATCAAACCCTAAATAAAACATATGATGAACAAAAGCCTAAATATATCATTAAAATCCTAAATAAAACCTGTAATAATCTAAACCCTCAATATAATATACAACAATAACATAGATACCCTAAATAATAAATAAGTGTATTACAATGATTGAAAATACAATGATAACATAAACACTTTAAACCAATATTCAAACAATAAATATGGACATATAATAAGGTATTAAATAATAATCCAACACCTATAACAATAATATTAATATATATATATATATATATATATAAAATAAAAGGCTAAACATGAAAACTATATATTACAATAAAAAAGGCATTAAATATTACACATACCTGCATAAATAAATAAAAACAAAAAAAAACCGAATATTAGATATTAATAATGACCAAAACCAGAAGAGAAATAAATAAAAATAAAATAAAACAAAATGAAAAAAATAAAATAAAAGAGCATGTGTGTGTGTGTGTTCTGTGCATGTGTGTGTGTGTGTGTGCGTGTGTTCTGGACTACAGGAAGGATGGAGCACGGAGACTCACCGTGGGGGAGGAGTAGCAGTAGTTGCAGAGGGGGGGGGGGGTTGTTGGCGGTTGCTGTTCTGAGGGGAGTCGCAGAAGGAACCAGTTCTGGCCGTGGGCTTCTCTGGGAGAACGGGGCGCTAGTCGGAGACGAGCTTTGTCGGAGTTGGGTGTCTGGTGCGGAGGACGATTGATGGATGGTGTTGCTGTGATAGGGTGGCCGAAGTGCAGCAAGTGAATAGGAGTTCTCGGCAGCAAGGCAGTGGTGCGGTGGTCTGCAGGCTCTCGATGGGGCTTGTTGGTACTTGGTGGTTGCCGAAGAGAGCTGTAGAGGCTAGTGTGGCTACTAGAGGGTGGTCGTGCGTGCTGTTACAGCGGCGGCTGTGGATGGCTCGGAACTGTTGTGACTTTGTTGGCGGCTAAAGAAGCAGGGAGAGTGGGATGGAGAGAATGAGGGAGATGGAAAGAAAGCAGAGAAGGAAAGTTACAGAGAGATAAGGGAGAAATAGAGAGAACGGAGCAGGGAAGAGAGGGGGGCTAAGATGCAGTGGCTGTTGCCGCTTGGATGGAAATCCGGCGAGAAAAAGGATTAGGCTTTTTTTCGTTTCATTTGGCTCTATGCGCCCCCCCTTGCTATGATAGGGTGGCCGAAGTGCAGCAAGTGAAGAGGAGTTCCTAGCAGCAAGGCAGTGGTCTGTGGGCTCTCGGCAGGGCTTACTGGTACTTAGTGGTCGCCAGAGAGAGCTGTAGAGGCTAGTGCGGCTGCTAAAGGGTGGTCGTGCGTGCTGTTACAGCGGCGGCTGTGGATGGCTCGGAACTGCTGTGACTCTGCTGGTGGCTGAAGAAGCAGGGAGAGTGGGATGGAGAGAATGAGGGAGATGGAAAGAAAGCAGAGAAGGAGAGTTACAGGGAGATAAGGGAGAAACAGAGAGAATGGAGCAAGGAAGAGAGGGGGGTTGAGATGCAGCGACTGTTGCCATTGGACAGAAATCCGGCGAGAAAAAGGATTAGGCTTTTTTTTGTTTCGTTTGGCTCTGTGCGCGTCCCCCCCCCCCGCGCACTGTTCTGTTTGAGAGAATGCCTTTTTAAAGGCAAAACTAAACCCTAATCCTAATTCCCCAAATACCCACCCGCCCTCTGTTCTGTATGTGAGCATGCCTTTTTAAAGGCAAAACTAAACCCTAATCCTAATTCCCCAAATAATAATAATAATAATAATAATAATAATAATAATAATAATAATAATAATGAGAATAATAATAATAATAATAATAGAATTAATAATACTAATAATGATACTAAAAATAATAATAATAATAATAATAATAATAATAATAACACTAATACTTATAATACCAATAATAAAATAATAATAATAATAATAATAATAATATATTAAAACAAAAATAATAACGATAGCAAAAATAACAAAAATAATAATAATAATAATAATAATAATAATAAGGAAAATAATAATAATAATGATAATAGAAAAATAATAGTAAAGTACTAATAATAATATAGGAAAATAATTATTAATAATAATAATAGTGAAAATAAAAATAATAAAAATAATGTAAATAACAACAATAAAAATCATAATAATAGTAATAATAATAATAACAAAATAATAGTGATAATAATATAATAATAAGGTAATAAAATAATAATGAAAATAATAAGAGCGGACCCGTTGTTCTATTTGGCTAGGGTAAAAATAGGGTGTCTACAGCTGCCCCTCTTTGTAGGCTTGATTGCTTCAATGTAACGGTAAGAATTCTCATACGTTTTTTGTAGCAACAAGCCTACAAAGATAAAGGACACCTATTTTAGCCAAGTCATTCAACTTCCTATGGCTTTTCAGGTTAATCAAGTGTTGTTTATTTCTGCCAACCAGGGACGATTTGTACCGAATGTAAGAATCCATGTTAAGGTACAAAGGGATGGCTTACTGCGAATGTAAGAATCCGAGCCACAAGGATATGATGATCCGAGCCATGGGACACAATGATGGCTTGCTTTGAATGTAAGAATTCGAGCCGTAGGGATACGATGATCTGAACCATGGGACACAATGATGGCTTGCTTCGAATGTAAGAATCCGAGCTGTGGGGATACGATGATTCGAGCCATGGGACACAATGATGGCTTGCTTCGAATGTAAGAATCTGAGCCAGAGTGATACGATGATCCGAGCCATGGGACACAATGATGGCTTCCTTCAAATGTAAGAATCCGAGCTGTGAGGATACGATGATTCGAGTCATAGGACACAATGATGGCTTGCTTCGAATGTAAGAATCTGAGTCGTAGGGATACGATGATCCGAGCCATGGGACACAAGATGACTTGCTTCGAATGTAAGAATTCGAGTCGTAGGGATACGATGATCCGAGCAATGGGATATAATGATGGCTTGCTTCGAATGTAAGAATCCGAGTCGTAGCGATACGATGATCCGAACCATGGGACATAATAATGGCCTGCTTCAAATGTACGAATCCCAGCCATAGGGATACGGTGATCTGAGCCGTGGGACACAATGATGGCTTGCTTCGAATGTAAGAATCCGAGTCATAGGGATCAATGATCCGAGCCATAAGACACAATGATGACTTGCTTCGAATGTAAGAATCCGAGTCATAGGGATACGATGATTCAAGCCATGGGACACAATAATGGCTTGCTTCGAATGTAAGAATCTGAGTCATAGGGATATGATGATCTAAGTCATGGGGCACAATGATGGCTTGCTTCGAATGTAAGAATCCGTGTCATAGGGAGATGATGATCGTAACCACCTCAACCAGTAACAAGGTGTGAAAGCAAAATTTGGAAAGTGGTTACTTTATTTGGAAAATGCACTTAGGGTAAGGTCTGAATGTCACTGAATGACTCCCCTTGTCTTTGGGATCTGTTGCCCTAGTTTCAAAATAAATCAATGTGTGTCTGGGTGAGGTGCCCCAGTTTCCAAGTAAATCAATGTGTGCTTGGGTCAGCTATCCCAACTCAGATATTAGCATAGCAGGATTCTCTCAATCAAAAATGTCAAATGATCATTTGAAAGCTTATTCAACAAGACAAGTATGAAGGGTGCTCTATTGCTACTTGTGATGCTAGAATACAATGATATGTTGTTATATGTATGTATGTTCATAACTTATGATGCTAGAATGCAGTCATATGTTGCTATCGATATGCATGCTACTTACTTGTGATTTTTTCATTTTTTATTTTTTATTATTTTTGTAATGCATGAAATGCATAATGATGCATGAAATGTGTGAAATGGATGGTAGTGCGTGAAATGTAAGGTAACGCATGAAATGCATGACAATGCATGAAATGTAGGAAATGCATGAAATGCATGACAATACATGAATGACATATAGGGTAATGCTTGAAATGCATGGGAATGCATAAAATTAGGTAATGCATGTCATGTAGAGTAATGCATGACAATGTATGAAGTTTAGGTAACGCATGCAAGACATGATAATGCATGAAATTTGGGCAATGCATGTCATGTAGAGTAATGTATGACAATGTATGAAACGTAGGTAATGCATGAAGTGCATGGCAATGCATAAGATGTATGGTAATGCATGGAATGCATGAAATTTAGGTGATACATGAAATATATGGCAATGCATGAGATGTATAGGAATACGTGGAATGAATGACAATATATGAAATTTAGGTAATGCATTAAATGCATGACAAAGCGTGAAATTTGGGTAATGCATGACAATGTATGAATCTTTTCTCCCAACGCGCTTGTGATCAAATGAAAATTAAAAAATCTGCCCCAGTTGAATGGATCTATAGCTGATCTTAATCATATATTCGTATTCCAATCTGGCAAAAAGGCGCTTGAATGGGTCCCACTGAAACTCAACTTGAAATTTGCCCTAGGTAAATTTATCTACCACTGATCTTGACTCTATTGTTGGATTCTTCTTGGATAAGAAGATCCTTGAAAACTGACATAACATTTTACCCAATTAGGCTGCTTTTTTTCCACAGGTATCTTTTTGTAGAAACTATTGGGGATTTTGAAACTCTTTGACTATCCACCCTCTTTTAACGCTCCGAAGAGTAAGAAGGGTTTTTTTTTTTTTTTGAATGAGAAATGATTATGCAACTATGACATCAACTTGCTAAATCAAAAAGCCACCCACACCAAATAGATTGTTTTACCATGTTTCAATGCTATCAAAGGGAAAACTCATACCAGCATTCAAAAGTCGTATAACGTTGATTTCCCAGCCTAGATGATTGTCTTTCTCTTCGACTGCCCTTGTTTCATCAACCTATGCTTTAATCTCAAGATGGTCTTTAAGACTTGGGATGAAACGTAGGCTTAGGGATGTAGGCTTTCAGAATAAAAAGGAAACTAAGGCTTAAAAGTCCCACCTCAAATGATGTTTTATGCCCCCAGTTTGAGTTGAGGCGCTTTGTAAGATATTGATCGAACTTGTTATTTAAACAAGCTACCTACGTACCTTTTTAGGATCAGGTAACTATGTAGTTCAGACTCAATATTGAGTCTGACGAATCATTTGAGACAACAATGTATACCAATCTGGTTAGGACTTTCATTCGGATTGTAATGTAGGCTAAGGGTATGGATTAATGAAGGAAAGATTTGAATAAGGCTCAAAATTTATCAATCTTATCACAAGTATTTGCTAGTCAAAGATCACATATGAGTCATGTCCCTTATTTTTCTTTCTTCTTTCTTCTGCTTTCCTTTTTTCTTTCCCTTTTTAATCTTCTTTTCCTTCTTTTACTGCAACTTTCACTTTTCCTTTTATAAAGTAATCTTGACTTTAGTTTCATTTGAACTTCAATTGGGACCAATCTTTTAAAAACTACCCCAGTGTGGGGTGTGATCCTTCAACATGTTAGTCAAGGAATGAATTTTTCAAGCTTAAAAGGGTTGTCAAGGGATTTTTTCTTTGACTCTTTTTTAGGTAGCAGAAAAATGGTTTGTCATCCTTTTGGTAATGATTATTGTCTCAAATGATTCGCCAAACGCTAAGGGACCCAAACCCAGGTTAGATTTCTGGTGACTTGACTTTTAATAAAAAGTTGGTTTAACATTCAGACTCAATTTGGATATCATTGTTTGGGTTCTTTTAGGGATAACTGGTTGGCCAAAGAGGGCCATCCATCATTTGACAAAAACATGAGTGATGAATTGATAGGAACTTGTCAAAACAGCGCAGCCGCTTCATTGATATCCTTTGAAAGTAAGATACTTCTTCATAACATTTGAATTTGATGATTGTTTCATCCTTCTCTACTTTCGCCACTTAGGTTAAATTTTCAAAAATTAATTGTTCTTTCCAGCTTGTGAATACTAGCAATATTACTTTCCCTATTCCCGCATGAAACATAAGCAAACAAAATTTGGCAACTAGACTCATGATACAAGTGAGATAATGAAATGCATAATTCATTTTATTAGATATAAAAAATATTTCGAGACACAGGCATCCACGGATTACAAAAGGCAAATAACAATGAGAAAAACAAAAGAACACCAAATGAAAAGGATTAGATAGTCAAAAGCTCGCTACTCCAGCACTTTAGCCTCTGTGGATAATGACTGAAACCATTGATTTGGGAACCTCCCTGATATGTTAACCACTTCCTTCCTCGTGTTTGGGAAAAGGATTCCCCTAGACTCCCGGTTGCTTGTTGTCAAACGCTAACCATCCAACATCTTTTAATGATTGCACCTTAGGCTTGAAGGTCTAACATTGGTCAATAGTATGGCTGGGAGAGTTAGCATGGTACTCACAACAAACCCCAAGATCATACCACTGTGGAGGAGGGTTAGTAACAGGCATCCCAGGGATTGTAGATACCATCCCCCTTTCCTGCAGCTGAGGAAATAATTCGACATATGTCATGGGAATGGGGTCCACCCTTCGAAAGTTTCTAGTCACATTCCTGTCTTGTGCTTGCTGATTCGGCAAGATTGGCGTAAGCCTAGGAGTCATGAATTGGGGCCTCATGCCCGTATGCACTGTTTGTTTTACTGTGGGCTCAAAACCAAAGTTTCTCTTGGACCATTGGTTCCCACCTTTTGGGTACTGATTCTTCTAGTTAAATTGCCCTTGTATCATTTGTGCTTCTTCCTCCTTCTTCCTATTAGTCCACCTTTTGCTCGAACCAGTTTCTACGCCACTATCCTTGACTAGTCCCGCCTTGATATTGCCTTCAATTCTTCCTCTCGCAGCCACGATATCCATAAAATCGTGGGCAGTTGCTCCCTGAAGATGTGTGTAGTAGGGGTCTTTTAATGTGCTTACTAACAAAGAGATGGCTTTTCGGTCACTCACCGGGGGGTCCACCTGGATCGACATATCTCTCCACCTATAAGCATATTCTCTGAATGTTTCGATGGATTTCGTCTCCATTTCTTGTAGAGTCATTCGATTAGGCACTATTTCCATCACGTGGTGGTAGTGAGTAATAAAGGCATTGGCCAAGTCCTTCAAGGTGCGGATCCGGGCCTTATCTTGCTGAATGTACCAACGGATAGCAGACCCGATCAAACTACTTTGAAAATAATGCATCATTAGTTTTTCATCGTCTGAGTAAGCGATCATTGCTTGGTAGTACATCACTAAATGTGTTCGAGGGCACCGGGTCCCGTCGAGCTTTTCAAAGTCTGGAATTTTGAACTTTGGCGGCAGGGTGACTTTTGGCACCAAGAAAAGGTCATTTGGATTAACGGAATCGAAAGTATTAGATCCTTCCATTGCTTTCAAGTGCTCTTCCAATACATCACAGCGATGCTCAGCCTCAGATTTGCTTATCCCCATATTAGAAGGTACTAACGGAGGAGTTCCTACCACTAGGAACCCCTGTGCTGGCACAACAGGGATGAAAGGAGGCATATTTGGTAGTGGAACCCCCATGACACCAGGTGGTGGAACTGATGCTTGTCCATGATCTGGGGTGAACCATGGGGGATGAGTGGGGTCCACATCTACTTTGGGATCAACCTGCACCGTCTTTCCTTTGTTCATCAGAAACTCCAAAGCCTTACTTATTTTATCATTTATCTCTTCTTGTCCCTATTCTAGACCCAGGACTCTGTTTTCCAATTATTCACTTATTTCTCTTGCTCTTCGCTTGGTATTGTACTGATGCGTGGTGGTCTCAATTATTGTTTTATGTTACTCAAACGACCTCTTTGATTAGGAACTGAAAACCAAAAATTTCCTTCTTAGAATCATAAATGCACAATTATGTACTGCATGAGTGAATGTGTTTTTGATGCATGATCAAGGTATGCAATAGGTGTTTATGCATGGATGCAACTAATGCACTTATACATACAAACAAAGATATGAGCATGCATGCAGCCTATCGTGCATGACTATGTATGAAATGAAGTGCATGAATACGATGTAACCTAAATGACTACTTTGCCAGGATTCTAGAAAAATTCTACTAATGAGAGATTTCAAGATTAACACGACCATTGATGGGCCACGATTTCAGTTCAAATCTTCCTTTAACCATTCCTTTCCTAGTTGACGGTCCATGTACCTCAAATTCTATGAAGGGTCAGATTATGTTTTGAGGTTGGGGTTGACCCAGGCTAGTCAACCCGTTGGATTTGTTCAATGCGGACTTGTAGACTTTAGTGTGCACTTGGGCCTCGAGTACTTTAAAACATGGGCTTTAATATATTTCATGATGGGATTAGGCCCTAGTTTTAAAAAGACTTGGGTTTGGATTGTTTAGAAAATATTGGCCCAAATTTTTAGTTAATAGGGCCTAAGCCCACTTTTGAAATCTGGGTTTGACCCTTTTTGAAAATCAAGTCTGGGCCAACTTTTTGCTTAGGAAGAGGTCGGGCCTATGCTTGTTTTTTCCTTTAAAAAAAAATGGGCCCGAGTTATTTGAAAAGGGTTGGGATGACCCATATTTTAAAATGCTTGGGCCAAGTGCTTCATTTTTTGAAAGGATGGGTCATAATCTCATTATTAGACTTTTTCAGAATACTGGCGAAGTAGTATGTATATATAAAATGGATAAAATGCATGATATAACACAAGGTATCTCACAACATATATACAATAAACAGTATGTGGAGAAGGATGTCCCGACCCAAGGTAGGTACATATATACAGGGTTCTTCATGGCACTATCCTAGTTAAGGAAAACTATATACAAGTATGTGTGCGTAGGCTCTAATCCCTATTGAAAAAAAGGTTCCCAATCTAACCTCCATCCTCACCCAAAAGGGGTTTGGACAAAGTTTAAATTGAGCGGGGTGGTTCGCGGGTCCCATCAAGCTTAAGTTACGAAGGGACACACGCTATTACACCCCTATCTAACCCTAACAGGTAAAGTTCGGGTATAGAACATGAAAGTGTGTGAATTCAAATTTAACCTAATCTCGTTACCCCACATGCATGTCACATGCTTATTCACAATTAATCGCATACTTATTCAAATACCCATGGAAACAAATATTTTCATTAAAGTAAAGATATTTTCAAACATGGAAACTAAATGTTTACATTAAATCTAGACTATTTACGAATATAGTAACAAACTCTCACATTAAGTCAAGTATATTCACATATATGGGGACTAAATACATTAATTAAAGATATCAACATACATGTTAACTAAATATTCACAATAACCAATGACATCTACCTATATATATAGAAACTGAATATTCACATTAATTAAAGGTATCTACCTATATGGAAACTAAGTACTCATATTAATTAAGGATATCTACCTATATGGAAACTAAATATTCACATTAATTAAGGATACATACCTATATTGAAACTAAATATTCACATAATTAAGGATACAGGCCTGTATGGAAACTAAATATTCACATAATTAAGGATACATACCTATATGGAAACTAAATATTCAAATAATTAAGGATACATACCTATATGGAAACTAAATATATACATTGATTAAGGATGTCTACCTATATGAAAACCAAATATATACAATAATTAAGGATGTCCACCTATATAGAAACCAAATATATACATTAATTAAGAGTATCTATCTGTATGGAAACTAAATATTCATATTAACTCCAAGATATCTGCAACTATGGAAATATATATATTTACTAAGTTAAACAGGTTATAATTTTAATAAATTACTTTATTCAAATATGAGGGTATTTTATTTGCAAAATAAAATGGAATAATTAAAAGACTTAATAAATTTAAATTGGAATAATTCCTAATTAATTATTGGCTCGACTCTTAAAGGTCCCCAGCGGAGTCGCCAGGCTATCGCGACGTCCCAGAGCGCAGGTGCCCTGGGCGGCGAAATAAAAATGAATGTGTTTTAATATTTTCAGGGAAAACAATGAGTATTGAAGTTGCCACTAACCTTTTAGTGTAGTTAAAACTCATGATTACTACCCCGTTAAGGGCAGAATGGGTCTACGTTACCGGAGCTGGGGTTGGGAGTTTGGTTACGCGAGGGGAAGGTACGAACACCCCCTACGCACCCGTTCTTACGAACGATATCTAATTAACTTGGAATTATCCCTAAGTTAATCTAATAAGTCTTTCACATTACTCCTTTATTAGTAGATCTACACATATATATGCAATATAAATAAATAAATAAATAAATAAATCGTACAAAAAATATATGTACTGTATATATTCCCTCATAACTAAAGGTACGTGAACCCAAAAACTCATACCCTACCATTAAAATCATAGGGATAAAAATTAAGAAAATACTTAAGAAAATACACTTCCAAATTTTGAAATTGTATTGAATTTTTTTTATAGGAAAATATTAGTATGAGAGTTTTTTGGAATTCAAAGGGTGTCAAATATAAACATATAATGTGAACAACGATATCAAAAATACCATGATACATAAAATAAAAAAAATACATAATAATAGTAATAATAAAAATAATAATAACAATAATAATAATAATAATAACAACAATATGCCATATGTACTATATAATAATAAATCACTATAATACCTAATAACTTACCCTAATAAAAAACCAACCTAATAGATAGTAATAATACACGCATCATAATAATGATAATAATGTACCACATACCATGATAATACTAAACTTAGAGTAATAATAATAATAATAATAATAATAATAATAATAATAATAATAATAATAATAATAATAATAATAATACTCTACCATATAATAAGACATTAACATCCTATAAATATAATGATGACACCCTAGAAATAATCAAAACCCTAAAGTTAACACTCAATATATACACACATGGAAATAATTAATCCCTAAAATAATAATATGGAAACAATTCGAACCCTAAAATAAATATACGATATATGTAATAATAATTATGGAAATAATGGAAGCCTTACCATTAATGTACAATAACAATGTGAGAGACCAATCAAACCCTAAATAAAACATACGATGAACAAAAGCCTAAATATATACCATTAAAATCCTAAATAAAACCTGTAATAATCTAAACCCTAAATACACAATATATACCAAAATAAATAAAAACCCTCAGTATAATATACAACAATAACATAGATACCCTAAATAATAAATAAGTATATTACAATGATCGAAAATATAATGATAACATAAACACTTTAAACCAATATTCAAACAATAAATATGGACATGTAATAAGGTATTAAATAATAATCCAACACCTATAACAATAATATTAATATATATATATATATATATATATATATATATATATATAGTAAAAGGCCAAACATGAATACTATATATTACAATAAAAAAGGCATTAAATATTACACATACCTGCATAAATAAATAAATAAAAAAAATCGAATATTAGATATTAATAATGACCAAAACCAGAAGAGAAATAAATAAAAATAAAATAAAACAAAATAACAAAAATAAAATAAAAGAGCATGTGTGTGTGTGTGCGTGCGTGTGTTCTAGACTACAGGAAGGATGGAGCAGGGAGACTCACCGTGGGGGAGGAGTAGCAGCAGTTGCAGAGGGGGGGGGTGTTGTTGGCAGTTGTTGTTCCGAGCGCAGTCGCAGAAGGGAACCAGTTCTGGCCGTGGACTTCTTTGGGAGAACGGGGCGCTGGTCGGAGACGAGCTTTGCCAGAATTGGGTATCTGGTGCGAACGAGGATTGACGGATGTTGTTGTGATAGGGTGGCCGAAGTGCAGCAAGTGAAGAGGAGTTCTCGGCAGCAAGGCGGTGGTACGGTGGTGTGCGGGCTCTCGGCGGGGCTTGCTGGTACTTGGTGGTCACCAGAGAGAGCTGCAGAGGCTGGTGTGGCTGCTAGAGGGTGGTCGTGCGTTTTGTCGTAGTGGCGGCTGTGGATGGCTCAGAACTTCTGTGACTCTGCTGGCGGCTAAAGAAGCAGGGAGAGTGGGATGGAGAGAGTGAGGGAGATGGAAAGAAAGCAGAGAGGGAGAGTTACAGGGAGATAAGGGAGAAATAGAGAGAATGGAGCATGGAAGAGAGGGGGGCTGAGATGCAGTGGCTATTGCCGCTTGGACAGACATCCGGCGAGAAAAAGGATTAGGTTTTTTTTTTATTTTGTTTGGCTCTGTATCCCCCCCCCCCCCTTTATTCTGTATGCGAGCATGCCTTTTTAAAGGCAAAACTAAACCCTAATTTTAATTCCCCAAATACCCACCCCCCCTCTGTTCTATATGCGAGCATGCCTTTTTAAAGGCAAAACTAAACCCTAATCCTAATTCCCCAAATAATAATAATAATAATAATAATAATAATAATAATAGTTATAATAATAGCATTAATAATACTAATAATGATGCTAAAAATAATAATAATAATAATAATAATAATAATATAATAAAACAAAAATAATAATGATAGAAAAAATAACAATAATAATAATAATAATAATAATAATAATAATAATAATAATAATAATAATAATCAGGAAAATAATAATAATAACGATAATAATGATAATAGAAAAATAATAGTAAAGTGCTAATAATAATATAGGAAAATAATTAATAATAATAAAAATAATAGTGAAAATAAAAATAATAAAAATAATGTAAATAACAACAATAAAAATGACAATAATAGTAATAATAATAATAACAAAATAATAGTGATAATAAAATAATAATAATAAAAATAATAAAAAGGTAATAAAATAAATAATGAAAATAATTAGAGTGAACCCATTGTTCTATTTGGTTAAGGGCAAAAATAGGGTATCTACAGATGCCTCTCTTTGCAAGCTTAGTTGCTTCAATGTAACGGTAGGAACTCTCCGACGTTTTTTGTAGCAACAAGCTTACAAAGATAAATGACAGCTATTTTAGCCAAGTCATTCAACTCCCTATGACTTTTCAGGTTAATCAATTTATTTCTGCCAACCAGGGATGATTTGTACTTAATGTAAGAATCGAGGTTAAGGTACACAGGAATGGCTTGCTGCGAATGTAAAAATCCGAGCCACAGGGATATGATGATCTGAGCCATGGGACTCAATGACGGCTTGCTTCAAATGTAAGAATCCGAGCCGTAGGGATACGATGATCTGAGCCATGGGACACAATGATGACTTGCTTCGAATGTAAGAATCCAAGCCATGGGAATACAATGATTTGAGCCATGGGACACAATGATGGCTTGCTTCGAATGTAAGAATACGAGCCGTAGGGATATAATGATCCAAGTCATGAGACACAGGATGGCTTGCTTCGAATGTAAGAATTCGAGTCGTAGGGATATGATGATCTGAGCCATGGGACACAATGATGGCTTGCTTCGAATGTAAGAATCTGAACCGTAGCGATACAATGATCCGAGCCATGGGACATAATGATGGCCTGCCTCAAATGTACGAATCCCAGCCGTAGGGATACGGTGAATCGAGTAATGGGACACAATGATAGCTAGCTTCAAATGTAAGAATCTGAGCCGTAGAGATAGTGATCCGAGCCATGGGACACAATGATAGCTTGCTTTGAATGTAAGAATCCGAGTCGTAGGGATCGATGATCCGAGCCATAGGACACAATGATGGTTTGCTTCGAATATAAGAATCCGAGCCGCCTGGATACAATGATCCGAGCCATGGGACACAAGGATGACTTGCTTCGAATGTAAGAATCCAAGTCTTAGGGAGGCGACGATCCGAGCCATGGGACACAATGATGGCTTGCTTCCAATGTAAGAATACGAGCCGTAGGGACACGATGATTCAAGCCATGGGACACAATGATGGCTTGCTTCGAATGTACGAATCCGAGTCGTAGGGATACAATGGTTCGAGCCATGGGACACAATGATGGCTTGCTTTGAATGTAAGAATCTGAGCCATAGGGATATGGTGATCCGAGCCATGGGACACAATGATGGCTTGCTTCGAATGTAAGAATCCGAGCCGTAGGAAAACAATGATCCGAGCTATGGGACACAATGATGGCTTGCTGCGAATATAAGAATCCGAGTCGTAGGGATACGATGATCCGAGCCATGGGACACAACAATGGTTTGCTTCGAATGTAAGAATCTGAGCCGTAGGGATACGATGATCCGAGCGATGGGACACAATGATTGCTTGCTTCGAATGTAAGAATGTGAGCCGTAGGGATACGACAATCCGAGCCATGGGACACAATGATGGCTTGCTTCGAATGTTAGAATCCGAGTCGTAGGGATACAATGATCCGAGTCATGGGACACAATGATGGCTTGTTGCAAATGTAAGCATCCGAGCCGCAGGGATTCGATGATCCGAGCCATAGGACACAAGGATGGATTGTTTTGATCGTAAGAATCCGAGCCGTAGGGATACAATGAATCGAGCCATGGGACACAATGATGGCATGCTTCGAATGTAAGAATCCGAGCCATAGGGACACGATAATCCGAGCCATGGGACATAACGATGGCTTGATTTTAATGTAAGAATCCGAGCCGTAGGGACATGATGATCCGACTCCTGAGACACAACGATGACATGCTTCGAATAAAAGAATCTGAGCCGTAGGGATACGATGATTAGAGCCATGGGACACAATGATGCCTTGTTACGAATGTAAGAATCTGAGCCGTAGGGATACGATGATTTGATCCATGGGACACAATGATGGCTTGCTTCGAATGTAAGAATCCGTGCCATGGGGATATGATGATCTGAGCCATGGGACACAGTGATGGCTTGCTGCGAATGTAAGAATCCGAGCGTTAGGGATATGATGATCCGAGCCCTTGGACACAATAATGGAATGCTTCGAATGTACGAATCCAAGTCGTAGGGATACGGTGATCCGAGTCATGTGAAACAATGATGGCTTGCTTCGAATGTAAGAATCTGAGTCATATGGGTACAATGATCCGAGCAATGGGGCACAAAGATGGCTTGCTTCAAATGTATGAAACCCAGCCGTAAGGATACGGTGATCCGAGCCATGGGACACAATGATGGCTTGCTTCGAATGTAAGAATCTGTGTCGTAAGGATATGGTGATCCGAGCCATGGGACACAAAGATGGCTTGTTTCGAATGTAAGAATCCGAGTCATAGGGAGACGATGATCCGAGCCATGGGACACAACGATGACTTGCTTCGAATATAAGAATCCGACCCATAGGGACATGCTGATCCGAGCCATGGGGCACAATGATGGCTTGCTTCGAATGTAAGAATCCGAGCCGTAGGGATATGATGATCCGAACCATGGGACATAATGATGGCTTACTGCGAATGTAAGAATCCGAGTCATAGGGATACGATGATCCGAGCAATGGGACACAACAATGGCTTGCTTCGAATGTAAGAATCCGAGCCATAAGGATACGATGGTTCGAGCCATGGGACATAATGATGGCTTGCTTCGAATATAAGAATTTGAGCCGTAGGGATACGATGATCGAGTCATGGGACACAATGATGGCTAGTTGTGAATGTAAGAATCTGAGCCATAGGGATTCGATGATCCGAACCATGGGACACAATGATGGCTTGCTTCGAATGTAAGAATTGGAGTCATAGGGATACGATGATCCAA